>NC_061116.1:166343659-166355402 GCF_002878395.1 Capsicum annuum | reverse complement strand
TAATATAATATAATATAATATAAGTAAGGGTAAAGTAATAATTTAGAATATTTTTATTGGGTTATCGGTTTACCCAATAACCCAATAAGAAAAAAATGAAAACGAATTAATAACCCAATAGTTTTTTTTTATAAAATCATTGAAAAATTGTTAACCCAATAACCTAATAACAAAAAACCAACAACATTTTTATCGATTCAATTTATTGATCGGTTCAATTTTTGAACACCCATACATTTCATCATCAATGCTATTAATTTCTTTTCCTAAAACTTTCTCTATTTTTTTCGTAATGGTTGTATGATTTTTCCTTCCTTAAGTTTTTTACATTAACATCAATAATTATGGCCAATTTATTCCTCTGCCTATTGGTATTCATTTCCCCCCCTATATATAAGTTTTTCTTGCCTCAATTGTTATTCATGTTTATTTACAAACAAAGATATCTTGTATGATTTTATTTTTAAATATTTTTATTCAGTTAATTAGATTTTGACATTGTATATTGATTCTAAGGCACAAGAGATATTTAATTTTTTGTTAATTAAAATATTTAAATGATCTTATTTTGCTAATAATAATTATTATTTATTTGCTCCGCTTAGATTTTTTTATGGCTTGATCTCCTTTTCATTCTTTAATAATCTTTTTCCTCTCTTTCTTTTTCTTTGATTGTTTGGGTAGAGTGTTATTGAAGATGTAATATACTATATCAAAGAATAAGTATGTCCAAAAAAATGTCCATGAAAAATAGCTAAAAGTATATTTTTCATTGCCATTAATTTTTTATTTTTGAAGTTTTTCTTTAAAAAAAAAAAATTAAAAAAATTTCAGTGAATTTATATTTTGTATCTTAATATGCAATTAAAAATTTAGGTGAATGTATATATACGGATAATTGTTATTAATATAGCTATAAGATGAAAGTTACGGGATTTTGGTTTTAAATTTATCTTTATATATAGTGCTCCTAACAATATTCTTATACAATTTTTTTTAAACAAAGAAAAATATATAAATTGATTATTGAAAACTAAAAAGCATTTCATAGTCTTATTAATATGCTAACAATTGTTTTTATGCTAATATTTGAGTTTGTGTTAGTGTTTTGTTCTTTTCTTTTACTTTTTTGGAATTTTTTCCTCGCCGTTATTTTATTTATTATTTAATACATAATTGTAAAATTATAGAAGTCGCAGTTAAATAACCATATGTTTTCCCTTAATAAAATTAAATAAATAATTATTTTAATCTTCGATAGTATTTTATATAATTAAAACAACAAGTCTCTATTAAAAAAAAATTACTTGTACAAAAAGTTCAAGTTTAAAGCGTAATTGAGATGCTTCAGTTGATATGTTAACAAGTAAATAGGACAGATCTACATTTTTAATATTTTATACATCTTCAAATCATATTAACACGTTTATATATATAAAAAAAAAATTAGATTACCTCTTAGGTTGGTATTATTAGATTTTTAATTTATTTTTTTCCCCTCTTCGTCATGACTCCTTTTATTCTACTTCCTTATTCAATTTAATACACATTGTTTTAAATGAGTAGTGTCATATACGCCTGACACATGTACCTCACTTTATTGAGTTCAAATGTTACACTAAATATGATATTTATTTAAATAATAAAGATGAATACAATAATTAAATTCAACATATTTTGGAGAATTTATTTAATTAAACCTAACCTTTACAAAAAAAATTTTTGCCAAAGTCGATCGACATTAATCTACCACTCGTAAACTGCAAAAAAATAATATGATAATAGAGACATTAACAACAACAACAAACGCAGCGTATTCCCACCAAGTGAGGTCTGGGGGATAAAATGTCTGCAGTCCATACCGCTACCTTTGAAGAAGTAGAGAGACTGTTTCCGATAGACCCCCGACTCAAGATAAGATAATAGAGACATCAAAATAATATAATTAAATCTAACCTTTACACAAAAAAATTCTCAAAGACGTTTGACACTCATCTACCACCTGTAAATATAGGAAAATAATACGATATTAGATATATCAAAATAATGCAATTAAACTTAACCTTTACACAAAAAAAGTTCTCAAAACAAAGATTTAAATATAATATAATAAAACCTAACCTTTATCTAAGAAATTCCTCAAAGCCGACTGACATTCATTTACCACCTGTAAATTCATCTATGACCTGTAAACTACAATAAAATAATACAATAGTGATCACACTTGTAAACTACAACAAAATAATACAATAATGATCACAAAACTTCAGTTTTACTGAAAATAATTCTTGTATGAGCAAGAATTTTGACCCTAAAAAATGACTTGAATGAAAGTAAAGAAGATATATATATATATACACACATGTTGAATTCTATTATATTGTTAAAAACAGTGAAGAAGTTGAGGGTTCGAAAATTAAACATCCACCAATCTAGACATGCAACTGAACCAAGTTAAATGAGTATCAATCATGGTTTTTCAACAACTAAACTTGTTTCTTCTCTAGTTTAACGTGCATCTCAATATTTATACAAATATTTTCTTAATAGAGTCTTATTTTAGGAGTATTTTTCTATTCTATTTTATGAGTATTTCTCTAATTGATCAGTACAAGGAAAAATATCCATTGATTGTCCTTCCACATATTTTAAAAGTCTCATATATTTTAGGAGTCTATTTAATATAATAAAAATAATTAAATAATAAATTGAAGAAAATATTGAAAAGACAGTTTTGTCTAAAGGAGAGTTTTTTTAATGAAGGACAAAAAGTTCAAATCACTTTTTTAAGGATATTTACACTTTTAATATATTATAGATATAGATTATAGATACAAATTATCTAACGAATCATGAAAAGTGGCAAAATCATGAAGAACATTTGATTATAATTACTATTTTTTTTCATAAAATTATTACATTAATGTTTATTCATACTTTATTTTTTTTACATTAATTTTTAAAGAAAGTTAAAGAATATTTTTGAGGCAGAGGCAGGAAAAATTTTATTATGGACCTCATGCACCACATCATATTTGCATGAGGCTCCTATTATTTTGACACATAAGCTTTGTGGGTCCCATTACTTAAAGTAATTTTTATTTTTATATTCTTTTATTTTCTTAGTTATTTAATTTTTTTTTAATTTTTTGGACAAATCACTTTTTTTCCTTTTCCTTTTATGGGGTTAACTTTTATTTACTATTTTTTTTTAATTTTTCTGTCTTTATCTTTTTCTTCAAATTATTTTTTTCTCGTGTTACTGTACTAAATAAATTGAAGTTTTTATTATTTTGCTTTGTTTTTATTTTCAACTAATTTTTATTTGTTGGTATTTATAAAAAAAATAAATTTTTTTCACTTTACCATAGAGGTAATTTATATTTTTTAATTATATTCTCTTATTTTTTTGTTAGTATAAAGAATTTTGGATATTGAAAATTTGAAAATAAATTTCATAAGTAATAAATTTATCTTTCGTAAGTTTATATGATATTATTTATCATGATTTAATATTATTAAGTCATCTCTAATATTTAGAAATTAAAGAATCATCACATATTTTTTATTGTTAAGGGCATCTCTTGTATAGTAAAATTTAAAGTTGATAGGATCAAAAAAAATGGAGTGGGTCCTACATAAATCTAAATATTGATTTTAATTTTCTTAATATTCTTTTCCTAAAATTTTAGAGTTTTTCCATCATTAAATAGACATGAATAATTAAATTAAAATATTTTTTAGAGTTCGTTTGAATAAGATTAAAATCTGATCAAATCAATATTTAATCTCTTTTTAGCCTTTTTAGATGTGTGGTAGAATTAAAAAGTACTTTAAAAAGTTAAAATTTGATTTAAAAAAAGCAAAAAGTGAGATGTCGGGTACCCCAACTTTTTACTTTTTAAATTAAAATTCTCTTTAATTTGATCAAGACATTTACCTTCTTATTCCTTATATTTTTCTCCAATTTCAACAATACCCTAAATTTGCAGCCCTTAAATATATTTTTTTTCTTTATTTTTCTCTTTGCCTCTTCTCTCTGTCTCTTTTCTCTAATTTCCTCTTCATCCTTTTTCTTTGTTTTTGAATTATTAGAATTAAAAATTATATATAATTTAACTTATTTATGGTATTAGCATCTTTAAAAATATTTAAGTTATTTTGATAATAAGAAAATATTTAACAGCCCTTGTTTATCAAGCACATTCACAACTTCTTTTCATTTTCAACACTTCTATCCAAATATTTATCTGTTTAATTTCTAAACATTTATTTTCAACTTTTAAACACATAAATTAAAATTTTAATTTTTAATCCTATCCAAACAGGATCTTAATTGATCTCAAATTAAAAATATATAAAATATATTAGATCCTGTTTGGGATTGCTTATTTCTCAAAATAAACACTTATTTTGAGAAAAAAATACTTTTTTAAAAAAGAAGGGTGTTTGGTAAACTTGCAAAAGTGCTTTTAAAAATAAGCAGAAGCATTTTTTCTGCTTCTCAAAATAAGCATAAGCAAAAAATTATTTTTTTTATGACAAAAATTATTCATATCACACAAATATATATATATATATATATATATATATATATATATATATATAGAGAGAGAGAGAGAGAGAGAGAGAGAGAGAGATTACAAGTTTGATTAGCGTTTAATTTTTAAGAATTTATATTTCATATTTCGAGGAAGCAAACCAGCCTTTTGATATACCTTCAGAAATACAAGAGAGATGTTTTACAAGTATGGAGACATTGCGTGATAAAATTAGGAATGAATCGTTGAGAATTTTTATGATGTATGAAGGGCTAGTTATTTTTGTCGTTAATTTTTTTTTTCATATATAGTGATTTAATTTATGTAATAACTTCTGTATTCATTTTTCTTTGATGTTTTAAGTAATATTTAAATTATTTAAGTAATATATCACCATTTAAATTTTGAATGTATAAATATTAATTGAAAATTTTAGAGTACGTACTTTTTAATTAAATAAAAAAAATAATTAAGAATATTATAATAGATATTTAAAATAATTTTTCTTTATAAATTGATTTTAGTAATAAAAGTCTATTGATAGATGTCCTTTTTGGTCATTTGTTTCAAAAAAATATTTCTTGAAAAAGATTATCCAAATATAATTTGATTATCAAAAGCACTTTTCAAATGAATTTACCAAACACAAACTGTTTTTTTAAAAAACATTTTTCTGAAAAGCCATTTTATAAAAGTGCTTCTCAAATAAGCAGTTTTGTAATAGTAATCCCAAACGGGCTCTTAAAGTATTCTTTAACTTTTGTGATTTTAAACATGTCAGGTAAACAGTTAAAATAAAAAAAAATAGAAAATGAAAAAAGACACTCTTTTTGAAATCAACTTATAAAAAAGTGACATAAATAAACTAAAACCAAAAAATACTATATAAATTTAATTTACTTGTAAATATCTATAAGTAAGAATTAGGAAGATAAAAAGATCATTACGATTAGTTTTATGAGCATAAGAAAATTGAAAAAAAAAAGATAAAATAAAATAGTAAATAATAATTAACTCTAAAATAAAAAAGTAAAAAGATGAGTTATCTAAAAAAAAAAAAAAGAGAAGATAAAGAAATATGGAGAGAGGAAAAAAGAATTGTTTCCATAGATATGTCAAAATAATAGGGTGCAAATATTACATGGTCCATGAGGCCATAATAAAATTTTCCGCAGAGGCAGGCCATTTATTGCATCTGTTCCACCTGTGTAATACGTTGGATAATGACAGATAGAGAGGGGTGGTCGCGCCAACTCAGCTATCATCTTCATCATTTTTGCTTTAATTCTTCCTTACTTATTAGGGAGAAGGTCCGGCCGGATCTACTATTCATTGTAGGGCAATTGGCATCCAAAACGCATATATCTATTCGAACGCCTCCTTCTCCTCCTCCTCTTTTTTGAATTCAACAATCACACACTACACTTTTCAAATTAATCTGCTTCATCGATCGACTCTGCAACCAGGTAATATAAAGCCTTCTCCCACAATCTTCCATATTTGATTTTAATTTGCTTGTTTTCTGTTGACTTGGTTAACCTTTGTTGTTGAATCGTGTCCATTTACGTGTCACAGTTGGAATTTCGAAAATCAACCTAAGTATATCTATTTTAAATTATTAATCATTGTGATTTATACTGCTTTTAAATGTAGTTTCAAATGTATAAATTTCATTTCAAAAAACTTAAAGCATTTATGTCTTGATTCACGTCAAAGTTTAAAAGTTTGAATCTCCAAATTCCAAGTGTTCCATGTAAATTGAGACAGAGGGAGTATATTATTTTGTTTTCCTGATGAAGTTTGAAAATAGGAAGTGTTAGTTGATCTCTGGAAGTTACTGTAGTGGATGAATGAAGAAGAGAATTCTTACGATTGGAGTAGATTAATAGTGGTTCAATTAAGATGTTTTGCGTGGAATAAAGTCGTGTCTTGTGGGATTATGCATCATTTGGAATCAAGAATAGGTATGAAACAGTAAAGAAACTCTGCTGAATGTTATAGGCAAATATAATAGAAGCATTATAAAATGTTTCAAATGAATCTATGGTGGGGAGATATGAAGGCAAAGAAAGGAAAAGAGGGTTCGATGGATTCTTATTGATATTTGTGAATGGAAAAGCTGACTAAACAGTGTCCGTGTGCATATTCAAACAAGGAGCAGGCATAATCCGACTTTTTTAACAAGATTGGTAATGTCTAGGGGCGGATGCACATTTTTCATTCAAAACATTTCAGTGAATATATATGATACGCAAAAAATCGATATGTAATATTGGATGATTCTACTTCACTAGTCTAATGGTGAAGCTGAGCTTTGTACTAAATAGAGGTCTTGCATCAAACCTCCTACGCACATTCCGTAGGCTTCTATTTTGCTTATAAGAAAGGGGTCTTAAAACGATACATCATCTTAAGGCTCATTTGATAAAAGAAAATAAAAAGATCTCAGACTTGCACTTTGAACATGCAATCTCAATTTGACAACACACAAACTTAACCGCTTGGACTAAAGCGAAGTCATTGTTGGCTAGTGTCATTGTTACTTTGTTAATTTTTTAAAAGAGATAATAAAACTACTGGGTTAAGGCTAGCTAAGATTGGTGAAAGAGGTAAATTCAGCATTTTTTTTTTCTTTTTGGAATCTCATTGAAAAAATTATATTTATGTATGTGAATTGACGTATCAATAATGGTTCATTTGCTCTCTTCTTTAAATGCCGAAACCTCTTGTGATGAATTTTGTGTATGCCACTTTTTTTTATAATATAAATTATGTGCAGTAATAGGTCATTATATCATTGAAGTAAAGGCTCATTTGGCCTGTCTTTTCTGGCTCATTCTGTCTCTCCTCCCTCATAGCAAAAACATAAAGCATTCATGCAAGGTAAGGCACTAGGCTGCATACAATACACTCTTGTGATGGGGTCCTTTCCCGGACCCTGCGCATAGCAGGAGCTTTAGTGCACCGAACTGTCCTTTATTCACGTGAAACGATTCATGGTGGTGATCTTCATTTTTAACTTGTAGGAAATTACTACAGAGTCTGAAAAAGATCTTGGTGACACTGCTGCCACTGCACCTGTCACATCTACAGATAATGAAGCAAAGACAAAAAAGAAAAAGAAAAAGGGACTATTATCAAGAATATGGAATAGTCTATTTGGTTCACATAAAGATGACTTTGAGAAGAGATTGCAACATATTTCCAAAGAGGAGGCTGCTGTTATTGCCAGAACAGTAAAACGATCTCATAGTTGGAGAAGGATGAGTAGGCATCTCATTATAATTTCTGTACTTCTTGAGGTAATGCTACCATTTTTGTATTCTACTATCTAAGGCGTCCTGAATAAAAGAAACAAGAGCCTGAAACTCTTTATACTGAAAATTATCTGTCTTTCCAAAGATTTTGAATTGTTTTTTTTTTTTAAATAAAAAAAAAATTACCTATCTTTCCGTTGCTGATCCCTCTGCCATTTGACATATTTAGTTTGTCTGCCGTTACACAGAAAAATTGTTTCCTCTATATTCAGGTTTTGTTGCTACAACATGTTACACTTGGCATGATTATCCAATTAAACGTGCTTGGCGTTTTCCTATTTACTCTCTTTTCTTGATTTAGTAGTGCTCCCATTTTTTTTTTTAATTGAGGGTCAGCGTTACCTATTTTTGGTGTGATCAAATAGCAACTTACAAATCACACGAGAAGTTGCAATCTTCTCTATTTAAAAAGAGTATATTCAGTAGATTTAGTTGTAGACAAATTCCTATTAACTCTTGGATGAAAATGTTGTCTGTTTTGGGACAGGGAAAGTGATAAATAGTTCTAGATAAAAGATATAACTGTGATATGATGTAACAGCTCTTCTGGATTTATAGAGGGAATGCGATTTTATGGCTTGAGTACGCTTTTCTTGTGGCTGAAATATTGGAGAAAAATGGTCCTTTGAAGGTTATGAATAGCAAAAAGGTGGTAGCCATTTTAAGACCCTTCTACTTTCTGAAGATGATTTTGAACATAGCTCTTTTGTTAAAGGATGAAAACTGATTTATGCTGTGAAGTGTTGAGTAAGGTGAAGGGACTCTTGGATGGAAAAATGTGATGGAATGAAATATGTTTTGAGTGCAGAAAGCAAGCAGAAAAGAATGAGGGAAGACTACCAATCTTCCGGTCTCTCAACTAATAATATTTCCTCGAAAGAACCCGTAGGATGAGGGTGGGGGTGGGATTGTTTGAGGAAGACAGAAACCACATCCATCTGCTTACCAAACCATAGAAATCAGCTGATATTTCTCCACTACTATTGTCGCGCCCCATTTTCCTAGCCGGATTCGACGTGACCACTCTTTTGGGATTGTTTGAGGAAGAGTGTGAAGAGTCGCCACCTAACGTATTAAGGTGCGTTAGGGCACCGGTCTAGGCTACTACGGACCTATTTTGTTTATTTTTGTCTTAGTTCACCAGAGTTCGGGTAAGGTTTCAAATTACCTCAAAAGGAAGGTGTTAGGCACCTTTCGAGGTCCACAAAAGTGGTTCCTGACCAAATTCGTATTTTACGTGGGGATTCTATGTGATCAAATAAAGGTCTCATTTTTTATTAACTTAAATGTTAGCTAAGTGATAAAAGTAATTAATAAGCAAACACATGTCATTTTTTCATTTTTAATTATTAATTATCTAAGTGATAAAAATCAGTAAAACATATAATAAGACAAGCGAGGAGAAAGAAATGACATAATTTGTAACAAAAGGGGACTGCTTACGTAACAAACTAACTGCCCTAAATAAATAAGCACGTAAGGTAAATAAAAGAATGAAAAGAATTCGTCAAATCAAACAAAGAAATGTGAACAAAGAAATATTTTTGGTCTCATTCTGATCAGAATCCCAACTTGTTTAATCATCATCCGACTCATTGGCCGAACTCTTAGACAAGTCATATGCTTACCTTTAATGTCTGTTGGAGATCGTCACTTTCGAATGACTACCCGTCCCACCCCATCTAGGCTGGTTGTTAAATCTAAAGGCGTTCTACAAGAAGGATAAAACTATCGTCTTTAGTAATACTTATTGTCCCGCTTATCGTTCAAGAGGCATTGGACTTTGCTATTTTGGTTTGGTGGTCTAGACAAAATAAAGCTATATTGCCTAAGACTCGAAACGCATAACAAGTAGGAAGTCACGTAGCACATAATTGTCCCAAGTTAACCTTTTGGTTAATTAAAATTGATTAACGTAATTAACATGCAAAGACCAATAATAACTTGTTTTTGATGTCATTAACCTATAGGCATGATATCCAAGTGTTCAATAATTGCTAGTATGACAAATTGTAATTGTTGTTTAAGTCAAAATAATGTTGTAAAATTCGTTAAGAATGAAAACTACATGCCGAAGTTAAACAAACATAAAGAGAATAGAAACATTAATTTATAGTGTAATAAATATTTAAACATGATGTCTAAATGAAAAATAACTATTTATTGATGAAAAAATAACTGTCAAGTCATTCAAAAAATGGTGTTTTAAAGTTGTTAAACAAAGTATGTCAAAATAAAGTAATTACGTTAGTAGAGGATACCCATTAATTTTGTAATGCAAAATATGCTATAAATTAGTAAAGCTTTGGACATTAATTTTTTAAAGGAAAAACTATATAAAGTAGCATACTTAAGTATTAAATTATAAAAAATAGCAACACTTCTATTAAATTACATTTTGTAGCATATGTATTTGTATGTATTTATATTTTTGTAGCAACAGTTTGCAAAAATACAAAATACATATCGATCATAAGGGCAGTAAAAATCATACGTATTTATATTTTTGTAGCAACAGTTTGCAAAAATACAAAATACAACTTGCTATATTATGTAATTATGAAACTGTTGCTATGAAACTCATAATTAAGGGGATAAGTATGCTATTTCTGAAATTTGTCCGTTCACAAAACATTGCTGAAAATATATTTCAATATATGACAACCCCTTTCCCAATATCCTTCAAATTTTCGAAACTGTCTATTTACACCTGCGAGACAATTGTATAATAGCAGTACAGGAGAAAATATAACATAAGACATAGCAAACAAACACCGAGGGATTTCTATAAACATGTTTACTAGCATCATCACATAAAGTGTAAAAAAAATTGCATCGATAGTGACTTACCGATTACCGATAATAAATAATAATAAGAAGAAAATCAAGAAGCACAGGATCCACGTACGAATTGCCGCAGAATAGTTAAGATCAATACTCCAAAAAAATAAGTACGAAAGAGTAATAAAGTAAAATTGTTTCTTGTTTGCTTAAAGCTTTTTGTGCAATAGAATAAATTGTAAGTTGTAAGTTCTTCAATACGAAGGGTGTTGTTTATATAGTAAAGGAGTCAAGACAAATAAAGGAAAAAGAATATCTTTTGTCAATCAATTAAGGGAAAATAAAATTAGTCAATCAATGAAATTTTTCCCTAAATATGAATATCACACTTATATATAAAATAAGTCAAATTTCCTTAAATAAATAGTGTGAATCAATCAGTTAAGTAAATTAAAAGCAAATGAGACATTCATGGAAATTAATCAGCAAGAATTCTTTTCATAATTAATGTAATTAGATAAAAATTACATAAACAGATTACGATTGACATAAATAACCAAGTAAGAAAAAAATATGAAAGCAATGAAATAAGGAGGACAATCAATCAAGAGAATTTCAAATGACAAGACAAGGAAAAAAAGAAATCAATTTCACCAAAGAATATGTCGATCTGTCACACATTACTTGATAATTTGCAAGGATTTTAAAATCACCATTACTTGATAATTTGCACATGTCAAGGATTTTAAAATCACCATTACTTGATAATTTGCACATGTCAAGGATTTTAAAATCACCATAATTAGCGTTCAAAAGAGATTGTCATTAATTAGACCATGAACAAGAACAGAAAAGGTCACTAAGACTATCACAACTCATCACAACAGATAAGACTTAATGCTAATCACTTCTCGTAATCTTGATGAACAAGATCAGTAAAAAATAATTCAGCAGAAACTGGTAATCAACTAATGAAGGAACATAAACACAAAATTAAAGTTCACCGAAATAATTTTCACATGCAGCGGTCTAAAGAAAGTCGAAACCACAATCACGTTTTCGCAAATTTCAATCCAGGACAAGTAGCATAGACAACAAAAAAAA
>NC_061116.1:166327335-166340659 GCF_002878395.1 Capsicum annuum | reverse complement strand
AAACATATACAATTCTTTTATTAAAAATTTTTATTTAAATATATCAAGATTGAAAAGATAAATAGATATCTTAATGTTAGGCCCGTGCTGACACGGATCATGCTTCTTTAGTTTAGAAATAAAATAATTGCCTAATCAGATTTTAAGGTATTTATTAATTACTTTTTAAAATAATTATAGTTAAAAATCCTAAAACTCAATCTTAAAATAAGAGATTGAATTATCTTGTTTACGTAATAGTAGTATTTCTAGCTAACAAATGCAAATGATCAACATTTTATACATCTTTGGTGTATTTAGCATGTGTTTGGACATGTGATCCTAAAATAAGACTATAGTGGAGCCTACAACTTTTCTTTTACAGTTTAGATTACTTATGCAAATGATCTAACATTTTACACATCTTAGGTGTATTAAGCATGTGTTTGGACATGTGGTCCTAAAATAAGACTATAGTGGAGCCTACAACTTTCTTTTACAGTTTAGATTACTTATGCAAATGATAACATTTTACACAATCTTAGGTGTATTAAGCATGTGTTTGGACATGTGATCTTAAAATAAAACTATAGTGGAGCCTACAATTTTTCTTTTACAGTTTAGATTACTTGGTCGCATCATATTCACTCCAGGTTAAGTTCCAAAATGTTCAAAAATGAATTGGTATTGATATTTTATCCCCACAAAAAATTCTTACAAATATAATTTCCATACGGGATTGTCTTAATTTCTTAATCCCGCTTAATAAATTTTATCCATAAAATAAATGTTTTAATTTTTACCAATAAAATATACATTCATGACATTTCAAGACAATACATATACACAATTGAACAGAAGTTCTGCATTATAGGCAAAAGGTAGCACTTAGATATATCGCTCAAAAGAAAGGCATTCTAACTCATACCCATAAGACAAATGTTTATAAAATATTTAAGACAATGAACCTATACAATTGACCATAATTTCTTCCTAATATGCAAAAGCTAAAACTTAATTAGCAAGATCAAAAAATCAAGACCAGTCACTTCGAGGACACTGGGCGTAATTTTCTGCTTCACTTGTAGTTACACAATTTATTTCCATCAAACATGAACCCCTTTCCTCCCTCTCTGCCTTGAATTTTCCATTTCAATACCTCAAAGACCAAATGCCAAAACTCAATTGTAGATACAGAAAGAAGATGAAAAGGATTGGAGTAACTAATTAGAAAAATCGTCATAGAGATATCGTTTGTCCAAATACATAGGAGAAGAATGGACAAATGAATCAAGAAGATTTAAAAAATAAAAATAAAAAGGAACCTTCAGGATTTGGAGACCCGACAAAACTGCTAGTACTGTACCTAACAGACTTAAAATGTGTAATAGTAACCTTTTTTTAAGTGTGTAATATCTTGATTATAAAACGATGGATATTAGGCAGGTGGGACCGATGCCATCTGAGTTTTGTTTTCCTACTAGGTGTTTTTGCAAGAGATACATAGTTACACTAACCAAGCTAAGAAGAAAATCATCACACTTACAATACACTCTGCCTGCTCTAATCCATTCAAGCTGTAGTACTGGAGACTATATTTTCACCTTCTGTTGTTTCCGCGACAGCAACTGCAGGGCTGTTACTTGCGGACACTATATTGTCACCTTCTGTTGTTTCCGCAGAAGCAGCTGCAGGGCTGCTACTTGTGGAGATTCTCTCAGCCATGGATCCAGTGTCCTGTTTGACCAAATCAGCATCAACGCGATGGTTGTGGATGCCATATTCAGAGTACTAGAACTAGATGTGCCATCAGTAAGCTGCTTAGGCCTATTCAGGGCTTTGTAGTGAGGACAATAGTAGGTTATATAGGGCAGTTCTTCTTTCCTAGCGAGGCCTGCAAACAATGGAAGAAGTTCAATAAATTCACTTTATATTTCTGTTCTCTCATAGTGATGTTTAGTTATTTATTAATTTATTAAAGTAAATCCAATGCTACTAATTATCCTCAAGTCTTACCATTGTGCATATGGCAACTGCCGCAGATAAGAGCATAAGATTGGGTTGGATTCTCTCCCACAAGCAATGCTGCAATTCGTCCAAGCCATCCCCCGTCTTGTGTGCTCAAACCTATAGGATTGTAATGCTCGACAATCATTTGCTGATGTTGGTTCATACTAGAACCTTCAAGTTGTACATCACGAAGCATTCCTCCTTCGGAATGATCCAATACACCATTGTCTGCACTACCAGATCTGGTTTGCTTCCTGTTTCCCAGTCCAATGGACTGCAAAATTTCTACATCATTGCTCTTTCCAATAGGAGCATTAAGCTTAGACTCATCTCCCACATAAACTTTCAAGCCAGTATCTGCACCGAGCTTGGACGCAAGCACAGTGGCTGCAGCTGCCTTAGATGCTGGGTCAGGGTCATACCTCTGCATAAAGGATTGAACAATGAAATACATGCATCTCATCCCAACATTGGACAAAGACGTGCTTTATAAAGGTGGCAAAGACTAGAGAGTGATAAATAGTAGTAAGCACGTCTTCCCTAATGCACCTACATGGTCAACTTATACGTAAAGAGCTTAGCATAAAGCCCAAAAACACGTGTATTGCCATCAGCTGAATGAGATGCCTAATGCAATTGAATGGCAGATTATCTGTGAAGAGCTCAGCAGAAGCTCTGAAGCTCGCATTTTGCTATCACCTGAATGAGATGCTGCGTTATATAGTAATTTGTCTTCTCTTTGAGTTCATCAATCTTGGCTTGCCTTTCAGCTCGAAGCCTTTCTAAAGTTTTCTGATCCTTGTGTTCATCTGGCCATGTGTAAAGGATTTAAAATTGAAAATGAAAGAAAGGATTGTTCATTCCAAGGCAAAACCATCAATAGTGTGAATATTCAGCAACTTCAGAAATAATGTTTCCAATGAATATCGTTTGAGGTGGATCAAAATGACTAAGTTAAAGACCTTTGACATTCATGGAGTCTTTACATATTCATCTAACTGCCAAAATGAAGTTACTCGTAACAATTCAATCCAACACATTCAAAAGACAGAAAGGAGAACCTCAAGGTTGAGGAGTTGTTATATGTTACTGGAACTTTATTGTAGTATAAGCAGGGATTTGTCCTGATGTTCTACAACCTTTTCACTCCTAATTTTCCTGAGAAGAAAATGCAAACTAAAGTAATCACCTTCTAACGCCACCAGCTTTCACTTAAAAGTCCATGGTCTTTTTTCTATCTTCTCATAACCTCTGAACCACTATTGCCAAACAAGAAGTATCAAGCTTTTTAAGTCTTTTCTTAAACTGGTAATGTGTATTCCTCAGCATTAAGGACATGCTGGAGACCTCCACAAAATTGTTACAATCAAACCTAGATTACTTACAGAGAACCTAAAAGATCAACCAACTGTTCAGCTTTTCCAGTCTTCCCAACATATTTAGCCATAGGAGTCCATTTTATCAAATAAATATCCCAATCAAACACCTTTTCGGTAGGCTAATTTTTTTTGGATGGGTAAGTTAAACTTTTCAGAGGGATCTCACTCCTTGTACTACAAAACATGACATACTTAGGGGGTGTTGGATTAGCTTTTTAAAAGTGACTCATAAACTAAAAGCTATTGAGCCGAGAGTCTATCGAAAACAACCTCTCTACGTCATTTGAGGTAGTGGTATGAACTACATACAATTTACCCTCCTTAGACCCCAATTTGTGGAAGTACGCTGAATATATTGTTGTTGTTGATAAGCTAAAAGTTGGCAGCAACCAACTTTGGTGTTTTGGCTTTTTTTTTTTTTTTGTACTTTTTAAGCCTAAAATAAAGTGCTTAAAAGTGTTTTTTCTCTTTTCCAAATACTTCCAAAAATTAAAATATGTTTAAAAGTCAAAAACATCTAAAAATAGGCCAATCCAAACGCCCTCTTAATACACAGCAAAAGAAGTTCATGAGCTGCAAAGAGTGACAAAGTCAATTAACCGAATATTATACAAACTAGAATAAGATGAGAACATGCTCTCCTTGCTCCAAAGGAGAAGGCGAATGTGAAGCTCCATTTAAATTTATTAAGGATCCATTCGACCAGGAAATTTCCTTTGAACCAAATAAACCAGATCCGAAATTACTTATCAAAAAATGCAACAAGGTTCAAACTTGTTACATCATACAAACTCCAACTTTTCCACTTTTATACTCTATTGTGGGAAACTTTTGTGCAATATTCGTAATCAAGCTCAGAGAATCCAGAAATACTGTGAATTGGAACGTCCTCTAATATACAACTTAATTAATTCTCAACCTTTAAAACTTCTCAAATGTAAAATCATGAAAAACTCATTTATATTATCTTTAAGATGCAATATTTTTTTTTCATGAGGTTATAAATTTTAGGAAATGCCAGATTAGAAAATTCAATCATTTAACAGTGTAAAAATTATAGTTTTAACTTTTTACGCATTCATTATTTCTCTATTTACTTATAAGGAAGTGGGAGAGGGAGAGAAAGAGTCAGTTCAAAAGGTGACAGCGTAGTAATCTCAATCCATTAAACAAACTGAGCAAAATTCTCAATTCAGTAAGAGCAAAAAACAAAAACTACTTTTAGCCAACTATCTAAAAGCTTATTAAAAGCTACCTAATGAAGCTAGAAGTTCAACCCACCTAAGACTGAACACAAATGTTTCTGCCTAGGCAGTTGACTTTACAACATATTATTTCTAAAACTCATCCTCCTTCTTTATCACTCAACTTCCTTCTTTGTCACTCTACTTATAGAATCCATTGAAATGTAGCACCAAGCAGTCAATCTGCCTAGCTATATCATTTATTACATCAACTCATACTGGCATAAATAACAAAAAGATGCTCTTCCCTAGGTTAAGAACCCAACAAAGCTAAAGACTACTTAAGAAAAATAACGGAGACCGAGAAATGAACTGTGAACCATAGGTTCCAAATTTGAATGACAAAACTGAAGAATACAACACTCACATTATCTCTCAGTTATCTACTAATTTTGCCCACTAAAATTTGACGCCGGTGTACTTATAAGCGTAGAAAGAAATGAGAAAAGAACAAATTATATCTTCTAACGTGACGAAGGTTAGCAACAATGAAAAAGAAAAAGATGGAAGGAACTATGATAGAATTTAGAAACAATGAATAGTTTGAGAACTTTAGTAGCAGAGAATCATGAACTACTTACTCATCCTTGTGAAGCTCCCAAGCGTTGAATATGTAAGGAAGGATAATCCAGGCAATAGAAACATTGGTAAAACTCGCAATGCCCTCATTTTCCAGTTTAACTCGAGCGATCTTGTTGTCATGATAACATAAGCCACTGCAATAACCTGAACTGAAACAACCTCAATACTACACATAAATATGTACAGATAACATATGGTGAACGGATAAAAAACTTGAGTAGACTGACATACAGATGATATAACATTAACACATTGATCGCTGGATTAACACGTGCAATTTCATTATACATTAATTACATACTTAAATGTTGTTATAGATTCGGGGTCCGTTAACAGCACAAGTTGGGTACTTTGGTGCCGCTTAACTGTGTGCATTTAAGTGCTACTGCATGTAACAAGGCACTATAGTGTGTGCCTCGTAGCTCATAAGGTCTGTGTTGAAGATCAGGGGCGGATCTAATGGGGGTTCAGGGCTGGCATGGCACCCGCCAATTTCGATCGAAAAAATGTGTGTATATATATATTTTGAAGAAAATCGGTATATTATTTAAGTATCACCCAGTGCAGCAGTTGAGGATGTAATGTCAGTGGTAAATGCGCTCAAATTTCACGTAGTATAACTAGCATTATTTTGTTACTTTTTGATCGCTATTCTTTTTTCTATAAGTTTTTTCCCTCTTGACTTAATCTTTGTTTGACCCTTTTTTTTGGGTAGTCTTTGTTTAAGAATTTTTAGCTTTAAGTGTAGAATATAGTTGAAGATTCCTTCTTCCTTCAAATTTATAGTTAACCTCTCCTCGTCATGGGCGGAAAGATGTGCAATTTTCGGGTGCTCGAGCACCCACTAAACTCGATATAGAAGAGGTCTAATTATATAAGAAACAGTGAAAAAATGGTAAAATATATACAAAAGCACCCAGAGAACAAAAGCATGGTTGGGTGCTCTCGCTTTAGACATAACTTTCATGTCTCACGCTGACTGATAAGTTGAATTTAACTCTTGTTTACACAATTTATAGTAATAACAACAACAACAACAAATTCAGCGTATTCCCACATAGTGGGGTCTTGGGAGAGTAAAATATATGCAGTCCATACACTACCTCCGGAAAAGTAGAAAGGTTGTTTTCGATAGTTTTTATAATAATAATCACATTTTTATTATTTGATATATTTGTCTATACAAATTGAAAAAACAAATAATCAAATCGAAATACAAAGTCTATAAAATCGATAAAATATTTTTCTTATTTGGGGCAGTGTAAATAGCAAAATGTAAAGCAAAAAATTAACTGAATTCGTAAAAATTAGGTTTTTCGATAATATTTCAATGAAATTTTTCTTCAAAAATTCTTACTAACAAGCCAAATTTCAGTGGGACGCCCATAAAAAGTATCATTTTTGAGTAGTAGCTTTAACGTTAAAAATGATATGGCACCCGCAACCTCGAAATCCTAGATCTGCCTCTGTTGAAGATGGAATCACTAAATATACTTGCAAAAATGATATTAATTGTTAACACAATCTTATGGATTAATATGCTAGAAACTAGGAATACGAAATTATAAATTTCTAATTAGAAATCAACAGTTAAATCTGAATTAGAAAATTGAATGTGCTAAATTTTAATGACTTCTCACTTGAGTAAGATGACTTTTATTTCATTTATGCCAATTAGTTTTCTCAAACCCATCGTCCCGAAAATTTTTAGGTGTATTTAGGATTATCTTTCTCGAATACATAAAAATTTATTTTTATTCATTTGTGTTCCTCCAGCTGACCATGTCTTTTGTTGCCTTTAAATGTTGTTTGGGTGCCTGATAAAATTATTATAAGAAGAAATGGTCCAAACATCATCAAACACTTCACTGTCTGAAAAGTGTGCAATTTTTTTGAAAGTTTCCACTAGATAATTTTGTTGTCCTTCTTATATTATCATAAAGTCAAAGTGCAAAGAAGTGGATTTTCACTTCCTAATATGTTTTGTCATTATCCATAATTCAATGGGCCTAAGGAGATAGTACATATATAAATGTAATTTAATGGTACATACATATTGAAATTCAAAACACAATGAAAATACTAAACTATGTAAAAACAGATGGTTTAACTTCTTAAGATCAGTTGTAGTTCAAATAATGCATCATCGACTATCTAATCACAACAAGAAGTCAGATTGGTCTTACTCAGAGTTGTATATTATTCTATTAGAAGAAAATAAGTTACTAAGTCTTCCTGTTGCATTATCAATCATCCTCGGCACCTAGTTGCTAAATATATTAGATTAGGTCAAACACATCGTCAAACCACTAAATTAGGCGTAAGCTTTCATTTTGACACCTCAACTGGCCATTGCTCATTCTAAGCACCTCATGTAAGGCCCATTGTGTCATTTTAACACTTTTTGCTAACAAGACAAAGCGAGTATATCACACTCATTGAAGGCGCGTGAGAAGCTTATTATTAGACAATTTTCATTTTATTTTTCTTTCCTTCTTCCACATTTCTCCTACCACTAACTCCAACCATTTCCAAAGCTTAAAATCAAATATGTTCTTTACTGGTGACTTTGTTTGTAGCCAAATTGGAAAAAAATGAATTTTCTGGACTGGGATTAATCCGTAACTACATTTTCAACACAAAAAAAGAAAAGACAAATTAATTAAAAATTCGAGTCTCAATGTAATACAATTTTTGTTTGAAAGCTGCCCATTCTAGTATTTTTTACACCTGTGTTTTATTTTTAGGAAAAAACCCTATCTGTCTATGCTATCCAAGCTTTTTCGTGTGTTTTTGAATTTACCATGTGTTTTGGGTTGAATGAAATTTGAAGAATAATGGTGATTAAGATTTGCAAATCTTCATTTCTGTTGTTGCTGTTGCTGTGGTCGTTTCTTGCACTGCTTTGGACTGGGTTATCGGTTGGGAATCTGTATTTGGGGCTGTGGGTGTTGAGTCTAGTGGTGTTTGCCCCCTAATTGAGTATAGTTTTGTTTCGAGAGTATTTCTTTGAATTTGTGTGAGCCTTGTATTTCTTGCTGCTGCTTTGATACTACCATCGTGTATATCTTTATATTTTCTTATACTTTCGTGTAGTTGTGGCTGTGGGCGATAATGGGTGGATAGGGTCATGTCCGAGGGGGTTGGGGCGTGGGGCCGTGGTGGGGGCGGGGGATGAGGAGAGGGCAGGAGTGGGAGGGAGGCCAAGGTTTGGCTGCGGGGGGGAGGGGGTAGTGGGGGGGTAGTGGAGGGCGTGTGGATAGTGACGGTAGGCTGAGGGTTGGGTTTTGAAATATAGGGACCCTTCAGGGTAAGTCCATAGAGCTTGTGAAGATTCTTAGGAAGAGGAGGATCAACATTGCGTGTGTTCAAGAGACCAAGTGGGTAGGGTCTAAGGCTAGGGATGTGGATAGTTACAAGCTGTGGTACTCTGGGAGCGAGAGACGTAGGAATGGAGTTGGCATCTTAGTAGATGAAGAGCTTAGAGGTCAGGTAGTAGAGGTGAAGAAGATCAACGATAGGTTGATGACTATTAAGTTGGTCATTCGGGGGTTTACCCTGAACGTGTGTAATGCTTATGCGCCGCAAGTGGGATCGGAGGGGAAGGAGAAGATGCGGTTTTGGGAGGCTCTGGAGGAGGTGGTGAGAGGCGTGCCTAGTTCGGAGAAGATTGTTGTAGCAGGGGATTTCAACAGGCACATCGGGGCATTACCGGGAGGCTTTGGTGATGTGCACGGTGGTTTTGTTTTTGGGGAGAGAAATAAAGAGGGGGCTACCCTATTGGAGTTTGCGAGGTCCTTTGGGCTGGTGGTGGTGAACTCGGGCTTCCCGAAGAAGGGCGAGCACCTGATCACCTTTCGAAGCGCGATAGCCAGGACCCAGATTGACTTTTTGTTGCTTAGGAAAGGGGATAGGGCGTTGTGTAAAGACTGTAAAGTCATCCCGAGTGAGAATCTTTCGACCCAGCATAGGCTCTTGGTTATAGATTTGGGTATAAAGAAGGATAGAAAGAGGAGGAGTAAGGAGTATAGACCTAGAATTAAGTGGGGCGGCCTGACGCCAGTGAATGCGTGGGAGATAGGGGAGAGGTTGGCGGGAATGGGGTGTGGGAGTGTAGGGGGGACGTGGATAGTATGTGGGATAGGGCGACAAGGTGCATCAGAGAGAATGCAAGTGAGGTGTTGGGTGTTTCTAGGGGCCGGGCCGGGCACCATCGGGGGGATTAGTGGTGGAATGAAGAGGTGAAGAAGAAAGTGGGGACCAAGAAAGGGGCGTATGCTAAGTTGGTGGAGAGTAAGGACGAAGAGGAGAAGTGGGTAAACAGGAAAGAGTACAAGCTAGCGAGGAAGGAGGCTAAGTCAGCAGTCACGGCAGCTAAGACGACCGCTTTTGAGAGCTTGTATGCAGGGTTACAGGGGAAAGGAGGGGAGAAAAAGTTGTTTAGACTCGCTAAGGCTAGGGAGAGGAAGGGTCGTGACCTCGATCAGGTGAGGTGCATTAAGGGGGAGGACGGTAGAGTGTTGGTGGAGGACGGCCACATTAAGAATAGATAACAGTCGTACTTTCATAGGCTTCTGAATGACGAAGGGGATAGAGCTATTGTGTTAGGGGAACTGGAACACTCAGATGAGTGTCGGGATTTTAGCTATTGTAGACGTTTTAAGGTAGAAAAGGTTAGACAGGTTGTTCGCAGGATGCAAAGGGGTAGGGCGACGGGGCCGGATGAGATCCCGGTGGAGTTTTGGAAGTTCGTTGGAGAGGCTGGTGTAAGGTGGTTGACTGGACTGTTTAATGAAATCTTCAGGATGGCAAAGATGCCCGAGGCTTGGAGGTGGAGTACCATGATCCCTCTCTATAAGAATAAGGGGGACATTCAGAGTTGCAATAACTATAGGGGGATTAAGTTATTGAGTCACTCTATGAAGATCTGGGAGAGAGTGGTCGAGGTGAGGCTGAGACGGATAGTATCTATTTTGGAAAACCAGTTTGGATTTATGCCCGGCTGCTCGACGACGGAGGCAATCCACCTGGTACGGAGGTTGGTAGAGCAGTATAGGGAAAGGAAGAAGGATCTGCACATGGTATTTATCGACCTGGAGAAGGCTTACGACAAAGTCCCTAGGGAGGTGCTTTGGAGATGCTTGGAGGTGAGTGGAGTACCGCTGGCATATATCAGAGCAATTAAGGATATGTATGATGGGGCGAAAACCCAGGTGAGGACGGCGGGAGGAGACTCAGAGCATTTCACTGTCCTGACAGGATTGCATCAGGGATCTACTCTTAGTCCCTTTTTGTTTGCGTTAGTGATGGATGTGTTGACGCGGCGTATTCAAGGGGAGGTGCCGTGGTGTATGCTTTTTGCAGACGATGTAGTTTTGATAGATGAGACTCGAGGGGATGTGAGTGATAAATTAGAGGTGTGGAGGCAAACCCTTGAGTCTAAAGGGTTCAGGGTGAGCAGAAGCAAGACAGAGTATGTGGAATGCAAGTTTAATGACGTGAGGCGGGAGAATGAGGTAGTAGTGAAGCTGGAAGCACAGGAGGTATGTAAGAGGGATAATTTCAAGTATTTTGGGTCCGTGATCCAGAGTAACGGTGAGATTGACGAGGATGTCTCGCACCGTATTGGGGCGGGATGGATGAAGTGGAAGCTCGCGTGGGGGGTGCTGTGTGATAAGAAGGTGCCGCCCAAGCTTAAAGGCAAATTCTACAGGGTGGTAGTCCGTCCGGCCTTGTTGTATGGAGCGAAGTGTTGGCCAGTTAAAAACTCCCACATCCAAAAAATGAAGGTGGCAGAAATGCGGATGTTGCGCTGGATGTGTGGGCTGACTAGAGGGGATAGAGTTTGGAATGAGACTATCCGGGAGAAGGTTGGGGTGACTTCAGTGGAGTGCAAGATGCGGGAAGCCCGATTGAGATGGTTCGGACACGTGAAGAGGAGGGGCATGGATGCCCCGGTCCGTAGGTGTGAGAGGCTAGCGTTGGATAGTTTTAGGCGGGGTAGGGGTAGGCCGAAGAAGTACTAGGGTGAGGTGATTAGGCGGGACATGGAGCAGTTACAGCTCACCGAGGACATGACCCTAGATAGGAAGGTCTGGAGGATGCGAATTAGGGCAGAGGACTAGGGCCAGTTTGGGTCGCTAGTGTAGGAAATTACTTGGTGGGGGTTTTATTCCTGTTATGATTCCGTGTTCCGTGTTCCATGTTTTATTATGAATCTGTGTGCTTTCCTCTGCTTTCCTCTGTTTTATATTACTTATGGGTGCCGTATTTATGTTATGTAATCTGCATCTGTGCTTTACTATGTGTTTGTGTGGTATCTCGTGCCTTGAGCCGGAGGTCTATCAGAAACAGCCTTTCTACTTCTTTAGAGGTAGAGGTATGGACTGAGTACATCTTACCCCCCCAGACCCCACTAGGTGGGAATACACTGGGTTTGTTGTTGTTGTTCAATTGTTACCTGTTTTTCTTTACTTTTTGAGTTATTGTTAGAAAAATGCATTAAAGAAAATTTTCTGTAAGAGATACAGATAGATTCGCAGTATGGGACTCGTGGGGGGTAAGGGGTACGTCGAAGAAGATGATCTGCGGGGAGAAGGGGGGTCGACAACGACAATCAGTGGAGGGGGTCTGCCAAACATATTTATTTAAATTTGGGAAAAATACCATGTGTAAGCAATTCATAGGTCCACCTACCATGTATAAAGCCTTTATTTTTCTCTCTAATATATTTATGTGTGTATATAATGATGTGCACAATTAAAATGAATTGACATGATTTAATTAGTCAATTAATTCACATAGGAAAAGTTTGTTACTACGTGCCTGATATTTTTAAAAGTCGTTGTAAAAGGTTTCAAAATGACACAGCAGGACACTAGATTAGGTGTTTAAAATGAATGATGGTCAGTTGAGTTGAGGTGCCAAACTAAATGTTCGTGCCAAATTTAGGGGTTTGACGATATGTTTTGCCATACAATATTAATGCAAAAAAAGATGTCAAACAACCAGCTAGAAACTTAAATAGTTCTTCACTTTATATTTAATATTTTATAACAAGACCAATATAAATAGCACAATGTTAAATGTTTTACATAAACACCTACCTATGGTTGTCAAGTGGGCCGGGTCAGACCAACCCGAAATCGGCCCGTGTTATTTAACCAGGTTGAGAGCCGGGCCGGGTTCGGGTTGGGGTCTAAGTGGGCCGAGCCGGGCCCAATAGTAAAAATAAAAAATCACCCAAACCCAGCCCACTTAACCCAATCCGGTCAAACCCACTTAAACCAGGTCAAAACTGAGTAAAAAATCGGTCAAATCTGATCAAAAATATAAAGGAAATTTTTTTTTCAATATATATTATATATACCCACCTATATACATTATAAATGCATTAAACAATATATATACTCTACATATATAGTATATACTACATTAGAATTTAAAAAATATATACACAATTACCCATATATACGCACCATCCAAATATATATGTACTACTTTAAAGTTTAAATAAAATATACTACAATATATATATATATATACACACATGTATACGTTAAATATACATGTCTATAGAAGATCTATTCACATATATACACTCTATTTTATGTATATGAAATGCTTTAAATGAAATATCCTATAATATATATACATTACAATATATATTTGTATAGTTATATACTAATTTATAAAACATATACTCATGTATACGTTAAATATACACGTCTATAGAAGATGTATTCACATATATACACTCTATTCTATGTATATGTAATATTTTAAATGAAATATACTACAATATATACATTACAATAGTTATATACTAATTTATAAAACATATACATATATACGTTAAATATACACGTCTATAGAAGATCTATTCACATATATACACTCTATTCTATGTATATGTAATACTTTAAATGAATTATACTATAATATATATACATTACAATATATATTTGTATAGTTATATACTAATTTATAAAAATATACACATTTATATGTTAAATATACACGTCTATAGAAGATCTATTCATATATATACACTCTATTCTATGTATATGTAATACTTTAAATGAGATATACTACAATATATATATACATTACAATATATATTTGTATAGT
>NC_061116.1:166276195-166324335 GCF_002878395.1 Capsicum annuum | reverse complement strand
TTAACAGCCTCTATTATTGAAACAGTTATAGATCAATTATTGTAGCAGTTGTAGATGCTTCACTGTTCTCAATCCTCTGTAAAACTGAATTTTTTTCTCACCAACTGCATTGTCGTAGCAGGTTTTAGATCACCCACCGTTGTCGAACCTTTGTTCTAATGTGTACATTGTGTCCCATTGATCTACTCCATATATGAAAATGACAACTATCTATGGCAAAACCAAGTTAAAGGCAATTACCATTGATCTGCTTCAGCTGCTTTTTAAGTTTCCATCAACATCTACCTCCGGCAAAACAATGATTTGTAAGATTTTATGCTTCTCTTCTACATATTTTCTCCTCTATCCATCTTTTATCTTTGCTATTCTTTGATCTTTGAAGTGAGTCTGATATCTTGTAGTTGCATTCAATCTGAATCTGTTTGTATACTCTTTGTGGCAATGGTACTCTTTGACTCCATAATGCTTCTCTACTAGCCCCTTACACGTGATATATAAATCAACAGTAACAATCCACAAGAAAGATCCTACTCAGTTTGCCTTGTGCTCTTATTGCTATCCTTGACCACCAACCTTGAAGTCCCTGGTTCACCATGCTAATCTCTAGCGCACTCTATATACGTGTAATGCATTCATGTGCGAAGATCTATTATTTCAATATGACTTCCACCAAATCTACATGTGTCCTCTGTACGTATTTCAAGGAGTTTGAGTCTTGCTATAGTCATTAATCATTTATGCATAGCGCGCCATCATATGAATTTATGCATTGGTGTGCTTTCTTTTTGTTCCATACTCTTCTCCTATATGGCCACGCAATTCCCTCAACTCTCCTTCATATATAACCACTTTGGATTGTGTATTTCCCATCTGTCTTAGCCAACCATTTTGTACATACCCTACTGCGAACTTCTCTTTTAGTCCACGTATGTTCATCCAATACCAGCATATGTCTACAGGAGCCTTGTATAGCCATCAATCATGCCCTTTTAAGTAGATATGATATGATTCACCCATTTCACCCACATATTATGTGATATGCTGGCCATATTCCATATGTATTTATCTACTGATGTATCGTTCCATCTTATGCATTCAATAACTGCCAGTCCACCCTCCTTCTTGGACCTATAAACTAGATCCCAAGCTACACTTTCACACTTGAATACAACATTTTCGGATTCCCATTTTATATGAGATTTGAGAATGCATAATACACTTTTGGTATAATGGTACATGCTATATGTTTGGTATAGTTTTGAATCCTATTATTGATTTTTTTATTCGCTAATCAAATATTGAATTTTAGATCCAGATGTATGCTACATGAGTATTATTCTACTTACTATTGAGCTAGAAAGTGTTGTCAAACAAAGTAAAAATTCGATTTAGCCTATTTAATAAATTTGTTCTATTTTTGTAAAATCCCTCTTTGGCTGTGATTAGTGGTATTGGTCAAACCAATAACCTGAAATTTGATGCGCTTCAGTCATCACAATATACAGAAGTAAATGAATGTGTTTGTCTTGCTAATATTGTTCGTACATTGACAACAAGCGGGTATAACAAGAGATGTTTTGGCACAACGATTATTCTTAGATCTTGTTGGTGTTAGATGTTCGCTTCTGTGTTGTCTTATTCAATCTTTGATTCGGCATTTGCTTATGCAGGGATTGTTTCACTCACAATTCCATTGATTGAAGATAATGTAACCGGAACAAATCATCAACTACCTCTGGAAGGGATTGTTGCGCTCACCATCCTGCGAATGAATATAATGATAACAAGAACAAATCTTCAACTATCTCTGGAAATAGTAATGAAGGCTACATTTGACCTATATGCAAAAATTATAACAAGTCAATATGCTTTAAAATAGGTTTATTTCAAGGCAAAAAATAGATTTCAAAAAGAGATATCATAGTAATTCGTAATATCATATGCTGGGAAATCTGAAAAGCTCAGTGCTCAAGCAGGTAAGATAAAGTGTCTGGCCTAATTTATAATACTTTTAGCATCTTAGGTGGACAATCTTAAAAATTAATTACAACCCACATTGAAAGTGGCACTGGAATGGACATAGCAGGCAGATCATGCAGTTGCACACAAAATTGAATGCATCATAGTGAGGAGATAGGAGCCCGAGGGATTATTAGAGATCACAGTGGAAAACTCATTTATGCATTTTTTAAAAATCCGTATAGGAGTAGCAGCAATCTAAGAAAAGCATTTGTGGCAAAATTAGGCATGCAATGGTGTATTTCTCAAGATTTTCAAAACATAATCCTTGACTGTGATTCCTTTGTTATTATTATCAATGTGCCCACAAACAATATAAGCATCACATGTCCACTTCAAGGTTCCATAGAGGATATGAAACAGATGTTCTGTCAGACAAATGATATGATCCAACATTGTTATAGAGAAGGCTAGGGCGCACTAGCCAAATGGAGCTAACAAGTTGGGCAATTGTTTGTGTCAAAAGATCTGGGCCATACTTTCTTGACAAGGGAAACATGGCATAAATTACACAATAACCAAGGAAGAACATTTTTGTACACAATTGTAAAATTTTTGGGAGCCTATTTTCTTTCTTAATGAGTTCTTTCACTGTAAAGTATCTTAGATATTTATTAGGTGTGCCTAAGGCACCGTCCTTATGGAAAATTTTAGTAAGTAAATCTGAGTCTGGCACCAAAAGGAAATCTTTAAGCACCTTGCACCGAAAGTGCATGTCACAAAGAACATTGTATAACGATCAAGTGTTTTGATTTTTATTTCGTTAAATTGTTGTCATAATGCTCCTATTTATTTTTGTATAAAATATAAGTTATTTTGGGTTGTTCAACATGTCAATACAATTCAAATATTGATCATCCTCAGATAGCTACGTTGTTTCATAATGCAGGTTTTGAGGCTCAATCTCATGGTCCAGCACAAAAGTAGAACCTTTAAAAGCGTCAAAGTTGGTGAGCCATACATCTTTCAGAAGATGTTACTTAGACATTAAGTTCTTTCAGTTTTATGGTATGGCCGCGGCCTTGTCCCGGTTGGATTAGAAAATAACTCCTCGCAACTCCGATCCGTTGAATGAGATGTCACTAGCTTCTTATGTATTGTGATTGGTTTCTGGTTCCAACTTCATGATACAAATACTGATATCTTCTATGGCCTTTTATTTAATAAATTTACTATATTGTCTCGAACTTTGGGAATTTTCACAAATTGTGGTAATTATAGACTATTATGATAATCTTATTCAAAGGTTTCTTTCTGGTTGTCTTACAAAATTTCATGTCATCATTTAGATATGTTTTCCCCATCTTTTGTGCCTTTCTTGCAGTGCCCATTTTTTCTGCCCTTTTCGTAGTGCCCTTTGGTTTTGGAGGTGAAATATCAATAGTTGAATGACTTGTCGGTTATAAAATAGAGTTAAGTGAGTTTCTAAGTGAATAACCCTAAGTTGAATGATCTGATTTATGAAACAAATCTGTCGGATGATTCCTGTATCTGATAACTTTTAGTTCCTTAAGTACAATGCAAGTAGCAAGAAATCTTCTCAAATTGCATCGGTTGTCAAACTGGTAATTCTGCTGCTAAGATCCATGACCTTGTATTATTGTCTTAGGAGCTTCAAATCATATTTTTGCTGATAAATCCCGTAGAAGAGGTATATCAATGAACATTTTTCAAATAATTATGTTGAAAAGTGAAAAGTAAATTAGAACCAAATAAAATTTATTGTATTATCAAATAATTAATTAGATTGTGTTAAAATTACTACTTTAGTGCACAAAGAAGTTGAAAAGGATATTGTTAATAACAGTATTGTAATGCATATGATAATGAAAAACCATAAAAAATATGGTTCATTTTGTATCTTTTTGGAAGAGGTGGAAAAACTTAGCGATGACACAATATTGAAATATTTTTACAAGCATTTTGAATTTTCTTTGTACCTAATATACTATATGACTAAACATACACGTCTAATTTTGAATTATCTTTGTACCTATTATACTATATGACTCATCATACACGTGCAACGCACGTGCGGTGAAACTAGTACACAAAAAAGCAAAAAGTAGAATATATGAGTGAGTAACTTTCCGTAGATACAAAATAAGTGTTTGTCTTAATGGTCAGATGTCTGAAAGAATCACATAATTAAATAATTGAAAGATGATTCACATAATTTGACCGAAATATGATCAAATTTAGAATATATATATATATATATATATATATATATATATGTATATATATATGCGCACACACATACACACACAAATACATACAAATCAAATCAAACACCTTATCTTATATTAAGGGAGATGTACTCACTCATATGTTCTACCTTTTTGCATTTTTATGTACCTAAATATGACTAAAAAATGGTTAGGACCATTAGGAATCTCGATCTGAGAATGAAAATAGTCATTCTAGATATATAAAATATCAAAATTACTGTGTAAGTGATACGAAAATTCCTAACTCGAGACCTTTCACACGAAGTCAAGCGCGTGAGTTGCAACGACTCTAAGCCTTGTTCACATCCTTGGCCGTGTGTGAGTCCCTTGTGAGTCCATCTAAGGGCCTATACTTATTAAAGTGTGAAGAGGCCCAACAAAACACCCCAAACCCACCCACTTAATGTCAAGGGCATTTTAGTCTTTTGTTCCTCCTTTGTAATTGACTATATAAGCCATTTATTAGGGCTAGTCTTTTAGTTCATTCATATTTTGAAAGACAACAAAACACTTGTAATATTTTGGAACTTCTCTCTTCCATTGGAGAAGCCCCAATTTCGAAAACTCACTAGTAGAGTGATACTAGTGTTGTCTCTTGGCTAGAAACTAAGATCTTGGTGTTCTTGAGTTCCTCTTGGTCCAAGTAAGAACTTGATATTGATATTCACTACTCTTAGGGTCCTTTCTCATTGTTAGGGTTCTTAGATCTTTGAATATTGTATGTCAAGTTTCTATCTCTTTTGTAATCTTGTTAACTTGGTGTTGTTGAATCTAAACGTCTAATGAATCCGTGTGGGTCTCTTTCGATTCACCAGCATTGTTGCCTTGTTATTCATCTCATTTTATTGTTCAAAACACAAACTCAAAGTCTAGTGAAGCCGTGTTAGGCCTATTTCGATTCACTAGCAACTTGTTGTTCATTTTATTGTTCTTGAGTTGTTTGAAATATCTTGATACACACATAGTCTTGTATCATTTAGTATCAAAGCTTGTGGTTGATTTTGTTCCAACAAAATCAATCTTGGGCTTGGTAGTTGAAGAATACAAAAAAAATAAAATTATTGAAATCTGAAAATTCTAGAAAAAAGAGAAATCTGTCAATCTTGTTCTTGGGCGAGAAAATTGTGTTGTGTTGTTTTCTTGGCCGAGATTGGTGTTTGTGTGTTTAGATCTAGATTTTCTTTTGTTTGTCTAGTTTGTTTTTTGTGTTGATTTATTTCTCATCAACACAAAAGGTGTCTAAAGCTAAGTTGAGCTTAACATTTTGACATTGCTATTATGGACTTGAAGTGGTAGTATGATGAACTTGAAGTAGGCCGAGTTGTTTGTTGTTGTTGCTTGACATTTAAAGTGGGCTATTGTTGGTGAATTATGGTTGTGTTCTTGAAGTATTGTTGTTGTTTTCATCTTGATATTCTCCTCATCTCATATCTTGACCACTATAAAGACTAAAATAGATCCAAAAAAGTTACAAGACAAAGTCGTAAAGTGGTTTGTGAGAAGACTTGTCAACATCACTTCCTTGATTTAACAACCATTTTTCCTTAAAACAAGGAGCCTTGTCTTGTGGAACTAGTAAAGTCAAGTCTCAGCTTTTTGAGTTGAAAAAAGTTGAAAAGTTATAAGACTTTACTTTCTCTCTAAAAACAAAGTCATCCATTACAAAATTATGAAGATTAAGGCTTCAAGTTGTTGAGCAAAATATATGGACCCGTGACCAATACCATGCAGCCACGTCACCTTAATCACTGTTCACGTCATTAATTAATCTCAATTTGGATATTTTAGTTTCTAATTATTGATTCTTAGTTTCTTCTAATTGACTCGAGAACTAATTAGCAAGCTAGTACATTCCTACTAGATTGTCAATTAGTCCTTTGAAGCCTTGAATTCATGTCATCGTTTGTTTGTATGCTTTTGTTGTTTGAATACGTTGTAACTCCTTGACTCTAGTCCAACAGGAATTCTTTGAGTTTCAAACAAGAATCCATTTCGGACAAGAGCATACTCATACCTTAAGGATTCACGGGTTACTAGCCAATCTACAACACTTGTGGAGCTTGAGTGTGAGTGAACCAAGAGAGTGTGAGTGAGGAGAGGGATTTTAAACTAACTTATTTGTTGCTTGTGTAGGTGATACCTTGACAATGGAGGGAACCATGTCTCAAACCGTGGATTCTAATGAAATGGAGAATATGAGAGTCACTCTTTAGTCTATGACCCGAACTCTTGAAAGGTTGAGTATGGAGGTGGGAGCCATAAGGAGAGAATTGATGACTATTAGTGGGAGGTTATAACAAGTGGAGAGTCAAAGGAACTCTCATCCTTCTACTCCTGGACATGTTTCATCAAGTGGACATGATAGAAATTTCACTGCCACCGTTACTCCCAAAACATGGCCACAATTGCCAAATCTTTCATTAGCTCCACTAAATGCCGTAAGCCAAATCACTCATAACCCCCTAAACTGAGACTCCAATAGACCAACCCATTCCTAAACCCATCAAGTTCCGCAAGAGGGACTTGGGCGTCCAATACCTCTACTAAATCCAAACCCACCCTTCCGAGCCCCACTAAACCAAAGACCACCACCACCATAAAATCCAATCCCTTCAAATCGAGTTCCAAACGTCCAAAACTATCCCGTCCACTTTGAGGAATATGGTATAGAGGATTATGAAGGGTATGGAGCCTTTAACGATGCTTACATGAGGGAAGAGGAGATGAGAGAGGGGCGTGTAGATCCAAGAAGATACCGAGGGTATGGAGAAAGAGGAAACCGACACCAAGAGAGAGACGTAGGCATCAATACCATCAAATTGAGCCTACCTATCTTTAAGGGTGAAAGTGACCCCGAGGTATATCTTGCTTGGGAGTCGGCGTGTGATAAAGTGTTTCAAGTGAATGATATCTCGGAAGAGAAGAAGAGTTGTTATGCCATAGCTCATTTTGAAGGCTATGCTAACACTTGGTGGGAATACTTCAAACGGTTTGGCAATGAGTTGGTAGAGGGGCAACCACCACCATGGTTTCGGTTGAGGTACCTAATGAGGCAATGGTATCTTCCCGAAAGCTATCGTCATGAGTTGCTTGCTATATTGTGCAAATTATGGCAAGGGAATCGAAGTGTTATGGCATATTATGATGAGTTTCAATAACTCATGTTAAAACTTGATCATCGTGGGGAACAAATTAGTCATGACATCATTCAGTTCAAGTTTGGGTTGAACAAAGAGATCTCCACTCATTTGACACTTCACAAGTTTGATACCGTCAAAGGTATTTTCCAAGCGGCTCTTGAGATTGAAAGGGAACTTAAAGAGAGCTCGTCATTCAAAGCAAAGGGACAATCAACCTTGGGTTGGCCGAGGGGAAAGGATATGTGTCATATTCGAATCGAGACTTCTAGAGGTCATAACATTTTTTCGATCATATTTAAATATACAAAAAAACAAAAGAACATAATATAAGTGAGTAAATTTCTGTGGATACAAAATAAAAGTGTGTAAAAGAATCACATAATTAAATAATTGAAAGTTTATTCACATAATTTGACCAAAATATGTTCAAATCTAAAAATAAACTCATTACACTATATATATACACACATATCAAAGTCAAGCACTATTGTCTTGTATTAAGGGAGATGTACTCACTCATATGTTCAACCTTTTTTCATTATTATATACCTAAATATGACTAAAAGGGGTTAGGTCCATTGGCAATCTTGATCTGAGAATGAAAAAAATCATTCTAGATATATAAAATATTGAAATCACTGTGTACGAAAGCGGATGAGGTATATATTTTGCATGAAATAGAAACCGATCTAATTATTTTTACTCCTAGAGAAAGCATTATTTTTTCTCGATCATTTCTAATTCACGCTAAAGAAAAATTAAAACACTATTTAGCTTGGACATATAAGAAAAGTTGTCTGTCTATTTAAGATTTTTGAGGCAAGATAAATCATCTTTCTTTATCCTAGGTTAGAGAAGGCCAAACTACAACATTATTTTCTTCAGCCGTGAAAATAATTAAACCAATTTTTATATCACATAGAATGGATAATTCATTTATTTTCTTACATAGTTTTTTTTTATTTTTCATCCGTTGTTTGGTACCTCCATTGAAGCCCAAACTAATTCGGATCACACGTTGTAGGGCTCATTATGGAGATAGAGCTCCCAATATAATTTTTTCCATACCCTGGGCTTGAACTCGAGACTTTTGATTAAGGGTGGAGCAGTCCTACCGCTGCACCACAACCCATGTTGGTCTTACATAGTTATTCAATCTTTCTATCTAGAATGATTTTTTTCATTTTCAAATCAAGACCTCTAGTGGTCATTTTTCGGTCATATTTAAATATACAATAAAAGCAAAAGAGTGAAATATATGAGTGAGTAACTTTCTGTGGATACAAAATAAGAGTGTTTGGCTTATTGGTCAGATGTTTGAAAGAATAACATAATTAAATAATTGAAAGTTGATTTACGTAATTTGACCAAAATATGACCAAATTTAGAAATAGAACATATATATATATATATATGTATATATATATATATATATATATGTATATATATATATATATATATGTATGTATGTTCTATTTTTGTGCATTTTTATGTACCTAAATATGACTAAAATGTTGTGTTCGAAATTAAGAGGGCGTCATGCAGAAGCTAATATTTTGCAAATCATAGAGACGTTAATTCAGATGACATAAGACTAACTAAAAAATATAATATTATTTATGATTTGGACAATTGGCCTACATATAAAATCTAATATTAAAAGTATGAAAACTATTGAGAGAGAAAATTTTTCCTAAACAAAACTCTTAAACATTTACATTGTGGATGTTACTGTGTTATGGTTTAAGAAGATAGATCTTCTATTTATAGAGATACAAACCTTTCTTCTAAGAAAGAAGAAACCTAATATAAAAGAGATCCTTTCCAACAAGGAAATCTTTTTTCACCAAAAAAAGTAAATCTAATTATGGTAGAAAATCAGATAAAGTAGAAAATTCTGGGCAAATCCTAACAAATCGCTCCTTTGGCCTAAATTTTCTAGTAAATGAATCTTAATCTTCTTCTTCACACAATCTTCATAGCTGTTGCTTGCCATGGTTAAAAATAATATTTAAAATATCATGGTTAAAAATGAATTTATTTTTACTTTTAAAGATACAAAAATGAGAATATAGAAAATATGATTGATACTTCTTCTCCAAATGTAGTTGGACAAAAATCTTCATTATCATCAAATTGGTTGCATATCAATTTGAAACCGCTTTGAAGTTGTCTGCAATCTCATTTCACCAGACCATTGGACTTTTGAAGCGTAAGCTCTGATACCACTTGTTGGGTTCGAAATTGAGAGGGCGTCATACGAAAACTAATATTTTGCAAATCATAGAGGAGATAATTCAGATGACACGAAACTAACTAAAAAACATAATTTGGCCAATTGTCCTACATATAAAACCTAACATTAAAAGCGTAAAAACTAATGAGAGAGAAAATCTCCCCATAAACAAAACTCTTAAACGACTATATTATGGATGTTATTGTGTTATGATTTAAGAAGAAAGATTTTCTATTTATAGAGGTACAAAATTCTTCTTCTAGGAAAGAAGAAACCTAATACAAAAGAGACCCTTTCCGACAAGGAAACCTTTTCCACCAAGAAAAGTAAATCTAATTATGATAGAAAATCAGGTAAAGTAGAAAATTCAGGACAAATCCTAACATAAAAAGGGTTAGGACCATTTGGAATCTCAATCTGAGAATGAAAAAAAGTCATTCTAGATGTATAAAATATTGAAGTCACTACGTAAGAAAGAAAATGAGATATCTATTCTACGTGAGATAGAAATTGATCTAATTAGTTTTGCTCCTAGAGAAAGCATTATTATTAATTGGTCATTTCTAACCCACTCTAAAGAAAGAGTAAAACATTATTTAGCTTGGACATACAAGAAAAGTTGTTTGTCCATTTAAAATTTTTGGGGAAAGATAAATCGTCTTTATTTATCATGGGTTGAGAAGGCCAAGCAACAGTATTGTATTCTTCACGAGTGAAAATTATTAAATCAATTTCTATATCACAAAGAATAAATAATGCTTTCACTTTCTTACATAGTGATTTCAATCTTTCTATCTAGAATGATTTTTTTCAGTTCTGGATAGAGATTTCTAGAGGTCGTAATATTTTTTTCGATCATATTTAAATACACAAAAAAAATAAAAGAGTAGAATATGAGTGAATAACTTTTTATGGATACAAAATGATAGTGTTTGACTCTATGATTCGATGTTTAAAGAATCATATAATTAAATAATTGAAAGTTCATTCACATAGTTTGATTAAAATATGATCAAATTTAGAAATAAACTAATTACACTATACAAACACACATACATCAAAGTCAAACGCTATTGTCTTGTATTAAGAGAGATGTACTCACTCATATGTTCTACTTTTTTGCATTTTTATGTACCTAAATATGACTAAAAGGATTAGGACCATTAGGAATCTTGATCTGAGAACGAAAAGAATCATCCTAGATATATAAAATATTGAAATCACTGTGTAAGAAACTGAATGAGATATCTCTTCTGCGTGAGATAGAAATTATCTAATACTTCTAGAGAAAGAATTCTTTTTGCGTGGTCATTTCTAACCCACACTAAAGAAAAAGTAAAACACTATTTAGCTTGGATATATAAGAAAAGTTGTCTGTCTATTTAAGATTTTCGAGGGAAGGTAAATCGTCTTTCTTTATCTCTGGTTAGAGAAAACCAAACTACAACATTATTATCTTCAGAAATGAACACAATTAAACTAATTCTTATATCACATAGAATGGACAATTCATTTGCTTTCTTATACAGTTATTTCAATCTTTCTTTCTAGAATGATTTTTTTTCATTTTTTAATCAAGACTTCTAGTAGTCATAATAGTTTTTCGGTCATATTTAAATATGTAAAAAGGCAAAATAGTAGAATATATGAGTAAATTTCTGTGGAAACAAGATAAGAGTGTTTGGCTTATTGGTCAGATATATGAAAGAATCATACAATTAAATAATTGAAAGTTGATTCACATAATTTGATCAAAATATGATCAATTTTTTTTAATATATATATATATATATATATATATATATATATATATATATATGTAGAGAGAGAGAGAGAGAAAGAGAGAGAGAGAAACATATCAAGACCACTCTTATCTTATATTAAGGGAGATGTTGTCACTCACATGTTCTATTTTTTTGTATTTTTATGTACCTAAATATGGCTAAAAAAGGATTAGGTCCATTAAGAATCTCTATTTGAGAACGCAAAAAGTCATTTTTGATAAAATAAAGATTAAAATCACTGGTAAGAAAGCAAATGAGATATCTATTCTAAGTGAGATAGAAATAGATCTAATTATGTTTACTCCTAGAGAAGAATTATTTTTTATTAGTCATTTCTAACCCACACTAAAGAAAGAGTAAAACATTATTTAGCTTGGACATACAAGAAAGTTATTTGTCCATTTAAGATTTTCGGGTAAAATAAATTATTTTTTTTAATTCTGGATTAGAGAAGACCAAACAACAACATTATTTTCTTCAGGAGTGAAAATAGTTAAACTAGTTTCTATGACGCATAGAATAAGAATTCTTTTGCTTTCTTGCATAGTGATTTAGATATTTCTATCTGGAATGATTTTTTTCATTTTTGGATCAAGGCTTCTAGTGGTCATAACATTTTTTGGTCATATTTAAATACACGAAAAAATAAAAGAGTACAATTTATGAGTGAGTAACTTTTTGTGGATACAAAATAAGAGTGTTTGGCGTAATGATCAGATTTATGAAAGAATCACATAATTAAATACTTAAAAGTTGATTCACATAATTTGACCAAAATATGACCAAATTTAGAATATATGTGTGTATATATATATATATATCAAACACTCTTGTCTTGTATTAAGGAGATGTACTCACTCATATGTTCTATTTTTTTGCATTTTTATGTACCTAAATATGACTAAAAAATGGTTAGGACCATTAAAAATCTCGATTTGGAAACGAAAAAAATTATGCTAGATATATAAATTATTGAAATCACTAAGCAAATGAGATACCTATTCTGTGTGAGATAGAAATCGATCTAATTATTTTTACTCCTGGAGAAAGAATTGTTTTTGTCTGTTCATTTCTAACTCACGCTAAAAAAAGAGTAAAAGATTATTTAGCTTGGGCATACAAGAAAAATTATTTGTCTATTTAATATTTTTAGGGCAAGATAAACCGTCTCTCTTTATCCTGGGTTAGAGAAGGCCAAACAACATCATTATTTTCTTTAGGAGTGAAAATAATTAAACCGATTTCTATATCACAGAGAATCAATAATTCTTTTGCTTTCTTATATAGTGATTTGAATCTTTCTATCTAGAATAATTTTTTTTCAATTTTTGGATCGAGACTTCTAATGGTCATAACATTTTTTTCGATCATATTTAAATAAACTAAAAATCAAAAGAGTACAATACATGCGTGAATAACTTTTCGTGGATACAAAATAAGATTGTTTGAATTGATGGTCAGATATCTAAAAGAATCACATAATTAAATAATTGAATGTTGATTCACATAATTTGACAGAAATAATATGTGTGTGTGCGTATATAAATACACACACACTCACATACTAGGGAGAATATGGCACATGTTAGCACAGAATCAATATGAAGAACATTTTTAGGTTAATTAGTGTAATTTATAATACTTTTTACGTTACTTTTAAATAATATATGTTATACCCCCTGTCTCAATTTATGTGGTATTAATATATTTTTAAGAGTTAACTAAATTTTTTACATATTTTTTTAAATATTTTAAATTATTAATTATTGTGATTTATAATACTTTTTCTTCTGTCATAATTTAAGTGGCGGTAATAAAATTTCGAGAGTCAACTAAATTATTTTAAGTCTTTTTAATTATTTTAAGTTGTCAATTATTATGATTTATAATTATTTTATGTAATTCTTAAATATATATCAAATTAAAATTAAAAATAAAATAAGCAAATAGAAAAGCAAACATGTGGATTTGTTGCATGCTTATTATCCTTTATAAGTGAGGTAATAAGTCACAAATACCAACTTAAGTGGCACAATGCTTAAATAGTCATAATAATTAATTAAAGGTGATATAGTAAAATCACGACTGAATCAACAAAGTAGAGCTGCCTATTTATCATCCTTTATAAGTGAGACAATAAATTATAAATGCCACTTTAAGTGACGCAATGCTTAGATGATCATAATAACTAATTAGGGGTGATATAGTAAAATAACGATTGAAACGGTGAAGCAGATATGTATTAAATGACTTACAATAACTAATTAGAAGTGATATAACAAAATTATTATACAAAATACTTGTGAATTTTTTTTAAGTGGGTCTCATATAAAACGTCAAGTTAATTTAAATATCAAGAGTTAATTTATTATTTTATATTTATTTTACCTTTTCTATTAAATATTATTAAATTTTTAATATTTATATGACTTGTAATAGTTAATTAGGAGTTATATTTAGTAAAATTACGGTTGAAGCAGCTGAAGCAAACATGTCATAAGTATCTATTTTTTTATTTTTTAATTAAATATTATTAATTTTCTAATACATAAATAACTTAAAATAATTAATTAGAAATGATATAATGAAATCACGGTTGAAGCAAGAAACACAAGCAAACATGTTGAAACCTTCTCTTCTATAATATAGAAATATATACACATATACATACATATCAAACTCAAACACTCTTGTCTTGTATTAAGGTAGATGTACTCACTCATATGTTCGACATTTTTTGCATCTTTATGTACCTAAATATGACTAAAAAGGGTTAGCACCATTAAAAATTTTGATCTGAGAATGAAAAAAAGTCATTCTAGATATATAAAATATTGAAATCACTGCATAAGAAAGTAAATGAGATATCTATTCTGTGTGAGATAGAAATCGATCAAATTATTTTTACTCCTGGAGAAAGACCTTTTTTTTCTTGGTCATTTTTAACCCATACTAAAGAACGAGTAAAACACAATTAGCTTGGACATACAAGAAATGTTGTTCGTCCGTTTAAGATTTTTGGGTAAGATAAATCATCTTTCTTTATCCTGGGTTAGAGTAGGTCAAACTACAATATTATTTTCTTCAGAAGTGAAAATAATTAAACCCATTTTCATATCACATAAAATAGATAATTCTTTTGCTTTCTTACATAGTGATTTCAATCTTTTTATCTAGAATAATTTATTTTAATTTTCAGATCGAGACTTCTAGTGGTCATAACATTTTCTTGATCATTTTTAAATACACAAAAAAGTAAAATAGTAAAATAAATGAGTAACTTTTTGTGGGTACAAAATCAGAGTGTTTGGCTTAATGGCAATCACATATATAAACTCCCTCCATCCCATTTTATGTTTCGTCATTTTCTTTTTGGTTCATCTAAAAAAGAATGCCACCTTTTCTTATTTGGTAACTACTTAATGATACAATTTCACCTTAACCCTTATTGATCCCACTTATAAGTTACCACTTACTTAAAGATATAGTAGTATATCTTTTAATGAAGGAAACTTTGATAAGCATCACCAAGTTTTTTCTTATTTCTTAAACTCCGTGACCGATCAAATTATGCTACATAAAATGAGACAGAGGGAGTAATTGAAAGTTAGTTCACATAATTTGACCAAATTTAGAAATAAACTAATTACACAATCTGATCATTAAGGTATTTTTATTACTTTTTAAAAGTTGTAGTATTCTTAAACTCAATCTTAAAAATAGGAGATTAAATTATCTTATTCTCATAATAATAATATTTCGAGCTGACAAGTGCAAATTATTAACTTTTTACACATCTTGGTGTATTAAGCATGTGGTTACAACATTTGGTGCAATTTGAAGTCATGATTTCAATACCAAATTCTCCAAAAAAAAATATCATTCAAAAATTCAAATTGTGATTTCAATTTTTAAAATATAATATTAGAATCATAAATTTCTATTTTATAAAAAAGACCCATCATTGTAAATTTGTAAAAAAAAATAAAATTCATATTTGACCCCAAGAGATTGGCCAATACCATGTGAATTTTTTTGTTAAGAACAATTAGTTACTACTTTTGAGACTAGTAAATTTTTATAAAATTATGCAGCTATAGAAGTTTGTAATCACAAATATTTCTATTTATAAAAGGAATAGGGAGATATGTGATTTATCAATGCCTCATCTTAAAATATCTTGTTTATGGAGTATGATTTGCTCGGTAAAATTCTATAGGAATTTGAAAATTTTTGATAGGTTTCGCAACATGTGGAATTTTCATGTTATGAGAAAAAAGACAACTTAAGAAATTCAAATTGCATGTCCAATCAAAATTACAATTTTTTATTTTCCACACAGTGTCCAGTACTCACATTGAAGCGCAACTAAATTTGAATTTATGCTGAGAAGTCTCACACTGGGGTAAAGAGTGCCCTAAATAAAGGAGACTGCATACACAAGGAACTCAAATTCGAGGCCTCTGGCTAAGGATGAAGGAGTACTTATCACTCCACCACAACTCTTATGGTCAAACTACAACTTCTAATCCATTGAGTTGGGGTGATAATTCAAATCAAAGTCAATGTCCATTATTTAACTGTGCACAATGTAATCTCCTAGTCGTGTTAAACTATTTGAAGGAGTATCGCCAGGCTCCAGTAATGACCTTGCAAATGATTTTGTAAATTTTTCTTTTTTTAACCCTCCTTTTAGTTTTCAAACATGATTTATTACTTACAGGGGTGGGTTGTCACGATCCAAACCAGAGCCTAGTCGTAATGGTATCTCAATCCCACCGTGGGTGAAAGACCACCCCCTTAGCCTAACCTCCAAAGCACAATATAACAAACAGTGGAAGCCAACCAAAATAGTAAATAAATAGATGAATCAAATGAAATCTAAGAGTCTAAACAAGACAACTAATCGTCCTAATACTGTCCACAAAAGACTCAAAAACCAGAAACCTATAGTTCCCTCATCTAAGATCTCTAAGGAAGAGGATCAAGTTGCGAACAAATTAATGCACTATCTCCCTTTGACCCTTTGAGCGAAATACGACAAAAGAAAAGGAAGGAAAATCCTTGGACCGACTTCATCAAATACCAAACTAGGTCAGGACATGCCCCCGACCATGACCAAAGAGAATTAACAATTCCTAAAATATGAAAAAGTAATAATGAAATGGCAGGGCTTTTCGAAAGATGAAGGCTCACCACTTCACAGCAACTCAACCTATATACCATACCACCTAACACTGCACATGAGTAACAGAAAAGCCTTTGGACCCTACATTATGAAATGATGCAGTGTCCAAGAATGGTCAGTGGGGCAAGTACTGGCATGTAACTCAGTGAAAAAGGAATAAAAGAATTCCATTGTCAAAGAAACCAATCAAAACCATATGCATAACATTTAAATATACAAATATAGGATGCCAGGATAAGTACAAGGGTCATGAACATGAGAGTTTAAAATATTAACCTAAACTGCGTAGCTTGCTCTGTCCTAAAGGCACCCAGGGGCTATATGGGTCTATGTTCTCCTGCTGGAAGGGCCCTAGTGCATGTTAGCCACACATACAGAGAAAATCGAGAAAAGGCTAAATACACCAAGGCGATATCCATCCAAAATTTAAAGTATACACCAAGCACACGGTCACATAAATCCCTACATCAACAAATGTGGTTTCCAGTGTTGGTCCCCCCGCGGGACCTACACCTTCACGATGAGCTACACAATTCCCTTTAAGCCCAGATTAAAATGATTTTCACATAATCCAATAATTTACCATGGAGTCTTTATCAAGGCATTTTTTCAATTTGGTATCATCATACAAATATACTTTCAAGATTATATAATGATGCCAAAACAATCCATGTAACCATTAGACTCCCAAGTTCCATTTAAAATCCAAACCATGGCTACCAAAAACCTTCAAAAATTATTTTTATCCATTTATCCTTTGATGCAATAAAATATATTCAAAAAATAAGTTAAATCATGCAATTATCCAGATTCGAGATCAAGTTCACAATGTGGGTTGATGACACGATCCGAACTGGGACCTTGTCGTAATGGGCAATCCCAAGCCCACCGATACTGGAGACCGCCCCCGATACCCAACCAAACCAACTAACATATATCCCGAGTCGGATGAACTCCGAACATATAACAAGATAATGTATTTACCAATGTGGTGACTTTGAGATAAGTCTATATCCGAGACCAACCCAACCAAGTCAATCTACCCAATAACCGAAACCAACGATCTAAGCCAACCAATAACCATGACAAACCATAAGCCAAAACCAAGATAATATACTAACGTATATTTACTTTATATATATATATATATATATCTATTTAACATAATATGATCAAACCATACCCAAGTTCACAGTTGTCTATACAAAGCCTCTAGACCAAATCGAAGAGTACCTAGTCGGGACATGCCCACGACATAGCCATAAACCAAGTCTTATGAAAGACAAAAATACATAAAGTAATCTATGACATGAAATAAATGCCTTCCGAACTATGGAAGCTCACCACTTCAATCCAATAGCTGATACCAAATCCGATCACTAAGAAAGGGGAGTATTCCTGCATCGCATGGGGATACAATCTCCCGAGGACGGGTTAATGGGTGAAGGCTAGCATGTACTCAGGATCAGGATAAAATACTGCCATCCAGTAAAACCAATTAAAACCATTCATATGCATACAACCCATACAGAGACACACACACACACATATATATGACCATGTAGGGAAAGAAAATCGAGTTTAGCATGCATTTAAAACCATTAACCTCATGCCGGTAAATATGAGTTTCTAGTGTTCGTTCATTGAACTCTCACCTTCACGGTTACCTATCACACCCCACCATTATTGCCCAACTAAAACCATTTCTAACCAACCAATCTATTACTTGATTTATTATTTACCAAGGCTATTAATAGTGGTATCATCATACCGATTATAACTTGTAAGTATTGTCCTTAGCCAAACCTTAAGATATCAAGGGACTCCCATGTTCCCATAGATCACATTATCAAGTTAACTTGGTGGAGTCCAATGTACCCCGCAAGTGAGCCGTTATTAGATTAGCTTGGGGGAATCCCATGTACCCCACAAGTTGTTCAATTACAATGTTTACTTGGGGGATTCCTTTGTACCCCACAAGGATGTTTAATTAACCAAACTATTACCACCAAAACCATTCCATTTAATCATTCCAAACCATTCACACCATTTAAACCATTTTAGACCATTCCAAATATTTGAAGCATTTATATCATTCAAACCATTTACACCATACCAAACCATCCAAATCTATTTAGGGTTCTATTACCAAATCATACCATGCAATAGTTCCAATGAAAGTTCAACAATAGAGTGGAATTTTTTTTTTAGGAATTTTATCAAACACGTTGAGGGCATATATTTGCCAAGACCAAAACAAAAGTATAAACCATCATAATTAGGGTTACTCAAGACCCACTTATTAAACCATAACCAACACCCACCCACATATGCAAACCATTACCAAAAATATGTAAAAACATAGTTTAAATCAACACCCAACAATATACATCAAGACCCTCAACATTGATTTTGAAATCCACCATTTATGATTCATAATCCATGTTTAAAACACAATAAAAAGTGCTTTTAGTTGGAACTAAAAATTAGGGTAGAAGTACATGCCTTATGCAAGAAGATTTCAGAGAGTAACATGACTCTTGAGCCCTTTTGAAGAACACTTGTAGAAACCCTAGCCTTCAATCTTCAAGTGTGAGTTTGAGAGAGTATTTGAAGTGTTTCTATCCTTTAACAAGTGTTATAAAAGTCCACCAAGGATTGTATAACATGAGGACATAAGGGTTTTGAAGTAGAAAATGTTCGAACTACCCTTGACTTAAAATTAGAATAAGCCATGATGTAGGGTATGACTCACCCATGGAATTCGTACCCCAGGGTATAAGTGGTACCCCAACTCATACCCAAGAGGTTGACAAGACCCTACACACTGGTTCCTATACGGCTCCACCATCCTAACTCGTACCCTAAGGTAAGAGTACACCAAACCATACCCACATCTCGTACCTTGGACAAATTCCAAAAGACCAACCAACAAGCAATATACGACTTGACATTGCACCCCTCGTATCCTTCTATATGAATCGTACTTTGATGAGTCATACCTTGGGTAGTAACGAAGCCAAGCACACTGCCTATCATACGATTGAACCCTCAAGGCACCCCACAAATCGTATCTAAGGGTACGAATAGTACCTTTGAGTCATACCGAGTCCAAAAGTCCAAAACCAAGGAAATTTCTCAAGGGTCTTATTCCCAGGTTATTTCACTCTCCCCCACTAGGATCATTCGTGCTCGAATGACGGGTAAGGGTAGGAATAAGAGCGAGATAACACATTAACACACATCAACTTTTCTCCAACCAAAATAGAGGACAAGGACACAACCCAAGATGAGAAGATCACCACATAAACCAAACACGATTTATACCCTAATACCTCCATCCCGACCTCTAACTAAGTTAGAAAACAAAGACGCAAGAGAAACCATCCCTTCCCTTTAACAAAGTTAGAAAGCAAAGATATGTTTAATAACACAAACCTTATGCATGAATTTTCGAAACAAAAAACCAACACGGATACTTGGACTCCATGTCCTCTTCTGCCTCCCTGATGGATTTCTCAAACTTTTGGTTTCACCATGGAACCTTTACTGAAGACACAACTTTCATTCGCAAACGGCGAACTTACCGATCTATGATCCTTACCGGGACCTCCTTAAGGAACGAAAAATCCAAGATACCAAAACTGCTCAAAGAAACCAACCAATGAAGAGCCATCCACACCTTACCTCCATACAACCACAAGGTATACCAAATGAATAGAATCATGGTAGGGAGCAAGTCCAATTCAAGTTATAATTTCCTGAGACCCAACACTATGTGAGGTTGAGTCTAACTATATACCACCACTTCCATGTTCAAACCTATTCAAAAATAAAAGGAGTTAACTTAGGCCACCAGGTTCTACTCCTTGCATCCATCTCGAGATACTACTCCGCTTCCATTACTATTATATATGAAAACTATAAGTAAAAGTTATGGAAAAACCATAACTAACCACTATAATCAGAAACCCCCAACCTATAATTGGAAACCCAAGACCATAACATAATTATGCTATGAAAATAATTCATAAAACCATGCCTTATTATATCTCTCAAGTACCCAACACAACTATTGGTATATCTAACAAGTACAACATTCTAGCTTACTATTTATATACCCACGGTATGATATATCCTTTAAAAGATCTAGCACCATTTGATATTTCACAAAAGCTTCTAGAACCTATTCCTTTTCTAACCATTTCTTATAATAACTCCCTTACCTTATCTTCCAAAACCCTAACTCTGGTAGTCACCCTAGACTATCCCCCACTTAGGGGCTTCCACATTTCCTATTTCACAACATCATGATGCCTCCAATGCCACTACCATCCTAATATAAAAAGGATCATTTAAGGAACCTAATTACAAGACTTATCCATGCCACCCAAGGAAAGATCCCCAAAATAAGACACGATATTATAGGCGTGAAGTACTTCATAACAATCACCTAGGTCATAATGAAGAATCAAATCGACCAAACCATACCATAGAAAGAGTCCTTAGAATTGGATACCGAAACAAACACAACTACCTATACCATAAGTAATGTAATGTAGAGTCAAGACTCATATCCAGGGACAAGGCGAATGCAGAATGAGATCCATAGGCATAAGTGCTATAAGAATATAGGTAACACTAATAAAGTACTCTCTTAATCGAGATAGAAGAAAATCTCTAGATTATGCGACCTCCCTTTGAAGTCCACCGCTAAAAGAAAGTTTTAAGATTAACCACCAACCTTCATCCCATTACACCAATGAACACACTTCTCTACTCTAATGGGTATCATTGAAGACGTTCACCAGGGGTGCTTGGATCTCCTATACCTAAAACCTTAGTCATGCCAATTCTACCTAGAACCCAACATAGACATACACGCTTCTTGCTCTAATCCATCCAACAAATAAACCTCTAATCTACTAGTTCCATCTAAACTCCCAACTTTTATTACACAACTCTCCCATTTTTGTATTCCCCGATCCATCAACCTTACCCATTCTACACACCACATCCAATCTACCAATTTACCTTAAAAATTTTGCATTGTTATCCCCGACCTATCGTATTCCCCTTGTTAAAATCAAACATCTAAGATTCACACTTAGTGTCTATCAACCTCCATGTGCTACTATCAAAGTGCCCCATATAGAATGAAATATACATATAAGGTCCTTCCCACATAAAAGGACATCTTAACTTTCGTAGTCATTCATATACAACCTATATCCAGGGAACCATCCCCTTTATGCATGAATGCATAGATGCACCCCATCGAGGAAACACTAGAACAAATAGAACCTTTATCTAAAAGGTCCCTTAATAACCCCTTTAAGCTTCTTTAACCCAATTGGAACCATTCTATAAAGAAAGAATAGAAATTGGATAAATGTCCAAAACAAGACCAATCCCAAACCACCCCCATGAGAAAGACACCATGACGTTCATCAGAAGGGACCTTAGAATGTTTATCCACCACCAAAACCAAACCAAAGAAGGATCTTCCAAGTTAAAACCTTTCACCTAGACCAAATAATAAAGACACCACTTTGGAGACCAATATTCGAGTCTTAAGATACGATCTAACCTTTCCCTTAATAGATAGGGAATTAAACCATCCTCTCATTCCATAACCAACTCACCATGGATTTTAAAGTTAATTTTTTTATGGTTCCGACCATCTAATAATGAATAGCATGAGTACAACCAATCCATTCCCCAGAATGACTTCAAAATCCACCATATTCAAGTCAAACAAATCACCAAGACCCCTTCACTACCAAAAGGTACTATACACCTCTTATAGACTCTTTTGGTAATCGCAGAGTCACCCACCAAAGTATAAATAAATGAAGAAAAGAGTCCAAAATAACCTTAAGACAAAGATACACAACCACAAATAGGGTCATAATAGAGAGGGGACCCCTATCCAAGTAAACTACACACACCATAAAGAAAAGAGTTTTCGATATGCTAGTGTCGGCATCAAAAGATACCTCAGACTCCCGAGGGATAGTAATAATATTGAGATGATCCCGACCAGTGTCGAAGCCATAAGTAGCACCCTTAGGTGCAAGAGCTAGAGAACTAGCAACTGATGCACTATTTTTCCAAGTGGAAACTCTTATAGGACACTCCCATTGTATGTGACCCAATTAACCATAATTAAAACACCAATTCCTTCCTTCTTCGCAACAACGACAGTGCGACCAATCAGAAAATCTATAAATAGGATAGGATGATGCAGATTAGGCCCCATTAGACTGAGATTGGGCACCTTGTACCCTAGAAGAATTTACCAATCTAAAAATACCTACCTCCCAAGGGATTTGAGTAGGAAAACAACCACAGAATAGGAGTTAGGACCCACCTAACTCTTTTTCTTAGACCATTTATGACCATACCATTGGCCTCTTCTTCATCTAGAAATTGAGACCCTTTTACCTTGCCTGTTTCCCAACCTTACCTCATTCCTCCCCATACCAATAGGACCAAACTGATGTGACAGAGTTGTTACTATCTAGGCCAACAAATGAATAGAACATCAAAAATTAGCATTGGTAATCTCTCCTTAAGACAACTAAGAATAAGTGCCTCCTTTTGAGATAGGGTCAGTGGAGACCGTTAAGACTCTACGGGGAAAACCAGAAGCTGCGACCCTTGACCGAGTCTGTTCCTCATAAGTTGGACTAAATCTATCCATGTTGTCCTTGAATGAGACAAGTGAGTTCCAATGAACCTTATATCGTTAAAGGAACATAATTCGAGAGAGGAACAAAAGACAATTCAGAGAAGATTTCATAACCTTAGACTCCATAGCCCGAACACAGAACACAAAGAAAGTGAAAAATTCCTAAATATCTCGTAGCCTCCTAATTATAAGTGTGGTGCACGACACAGTATAAGAAAAACTCTACTTGATACGGCTATGTGGACACCCCATGACACAGAAACCTAAAGCTCTGATACAAACTTGATACAACCTGAATTGAGGCCTTGTCGTAATAAGCCATCCCAAGCTCATCCAGGACCGGAGACCGCCCCCGATACCCAATTAAACCAACTAACATGTATCCCAAGTCGGATGAACTCTGAACATTAACAAGATAATGTATTTATCAAAGTGGTGACTTTGTGATAAGTCTATATCTGAGATCAACCCAACCAAGTCAACCTACCCAATAATCGAAACCAACGATCCAAGCCAACCAATAACCATGCCAAACCATAAGCCAAAACTATGACAATAGCCCAATGTATATTTAAATTATATATAGAACATAACATAATATGATCAAACTATATCCAAGTCCACAGTTGTCCATACAAAGCCTCTAGACCAAACTTAAGAGTACCTAGTCGAGATAGGCGCCCGACATAGCTATAAACCAGGTCTTATGAAAGTAAAAAGTATATAAAGTTATCCATGGCATGAAATAGATGCCTTCCAAACTATTGGAGCTTACCACTTTAATCCAATAGTTGATCCCAAATCCAATCACTAAGTAGGAGGATTAGAATGACGAGTTCCTGCATCGCATGGGGATACAGCCGTCTGAGGATGAGTTAGCGGGTGAAAGCTAACATGTACTCAGGATAAGGATAAAATATTTCCATCCAGTAAAACCAAGTAAAACCATCCATATGCATACACACATATATATAACCAAGTCAGGAAAGGAAACTGAGTTTAACATGCATTTAAAACCATTAACCTAGGTATATGTAGCTTAATCATCCTTAACCTCCCACAGGTTATATGGTTCTAGTGTAACCCACTTAACGGGCCCAAATGTATGTAGCCACATGAATAGGAGATACCATAAGAGTAAGGGATTTTCAAGTACCCTTACCCCCATGATACATATGTATAGTGTACTTAGAGGATTCCCGTGTACCTCGTAGTATCATAAAAGGGTCACTATACCTTACCTCTCATGTTGACAAACATGAGTTTTCAGTGTTCGTTCATTAAACTCCCACCTTCACAATTAGCTATCACACCCCGCCATTATTTCCCAACTAAAACCATTTCCAACCAACCAATTCGTTACTCTATTTATTATTTGCCAAGGCTATTAATAGTGGTATCGTCATACCGACTATAACTTGCAAGTATTGTCCTTAGCCAACCCTTAAGAGATCAAGGGACTCCTATGTACCTATATATCACATTATCAAGTTAACTTGGTGGAGTCCCATGTACCCCACAAGTGAGCCATTATTAGATTTGGTTGGGGGAATCCCATGTACCCACAAGTTGTTTAATTACCATATTTACTTGGGGGATTCCTTTTTACTCCACAAGGATGTTTAATTAACCAAACCGTTACCACCAAAACCATTCCATGTAACCATTCACACCATTTAAACCATTTTAGATCGTTCCAAATATTTAAAGTATTTATACCATTCAAATAATTTACACCATGCCAAACCATACAAATCCATTTAGGGTTCCATTACCAAACCATACCATTAAATAGCTCTAATGAAAGTTCAACAATAGAGTGAAACTATTCTTTTAGGTATTTTATCAAACACGTTGAGGGCATACATTAACTAAGACCAAAACAAAAGTATAAACCATCATAATTAGGGTTACTCCTGACCCATTTGTTAAACCATAACTAACACACACCTACATGTGCAAACCATTACCAAAAATATGTAAAAATATAGCTCAAACCAACATCCAATAATATACATCAAGACCCTCAACATTAATTTCAAAATCTACCATTTATGATTCATAATCTATGTCTAAAACACAATAAAACATGCCTTTAGTTGGAAATAATAGAAAAGGGGCTATTGGGTGTTTTCAGTCGTGGAACAAGAGTTTGAAGGGAAGAAAAGACCAAAAAGACCCAAATTAAAACATGCAGGAAAGGTCTAGGAAAAGTTATCATGGCTTGGGTAACGACTTGTGAGGTATGACCATGAGTTGTGGCCTGGAATCATTACCCAAGGATCAAAAATCAAGTTCTTCATTATTATGACAACGGGTCCCTCATAACGAGTCATTATGTCTTACAATGAGTCATACCCTAGATTTATTACAAGGGAACTAAGTCTGGGCTTCCCCATTATCGTGGCAATGAGTCCTCATGACAACTCCTTATGTTTGGTAACGAGACTTGGTCAGAGTCATTGTCATTAGCAGTTTCACATTATTACCATAATTTGGCCATAACTTCTTACCCCGATGTTGGATTAAGCTGAGACTAGTGGAGTTGGAAGGCTAATTCAACTATTTATCTCATCGGGAGTATAGTGATAATGAAATTAGGGTATCACATTACCCCCACTTTTGGTTCATTCATCCCCGAATGAGAAGTTAGGGCATTCTTAGCATGATAAAAGGATAAGAGGGAAATTAAACTCATCGGGGTAATGAAACTCATCATGCTAAGGATGAGTTTACTTGAAGGGAAATACCTTAATCACTTTAACCCATCACTAGAAATAAGAATAAGTACTTGGATTTCATGTCTACTTAAGATTCCCATATAGTTTCTTCCATCTTTTGATTTATCCAAAGGACCTTTACTGAAGCTACATCCTTAGTCCTCAATCTACAAACTTGCCTATCTAGTATCTCCATCAAAACCTTCTCATAAGACAACAAAGCCGTGACATAAACATCCTCAACAACAACTATCAAAAAGGGATCACCCACACACTTTTTTAGCATAGACACAAAGAAAATAGGATGAATGACAGCCAAGCTCGCTGGAAAATCTAACTCATAAGTGATATTCCCAATTTTCCTTATAACCTGATATAGACCATCATAATGGGGATTGAGTTACCCCTTCTTCCCAAATCTTATGACTCTTTTCATAGGAGAAAACTTTAAGAAAACCCAATCACAAACCACAAACTCTAACTCCCTCTGCCTTACATCCGCATAAAACTTTTGGTGACTTTGAGTAGTCTTAAGTATTTATATAATCACTTTCATATTCTCCATGTCTTGATGAACCATGTCAGGACTAAACAACCTAGTCTCACTAAAATCAAACCATCCAATCAGAGTCCAGCAACTCCTACCATAAAGATCCTTAATAAGTGCCATCTAAATACTAGAGTGATAACTGTTGTTGTAAGCAAACTTAATAAGAGGTAAATAATCAACCCGACTACTTTTAAAATAAATCATACAAGCTCGTAGCATATCCTCTAGAGTCTAAATGGTACACTCCGCTTGCCTATCTATTTAAGGATGGAAAGCGGTGCTAAGGTTCACCTGAGTATCCAAACCCTTCTTAAACAAATACTAGAAGTGAGAAGAAAGCAACGTACCTTATTCTAAAATGATGGACAAAGGCTCTCCATGCAACTTAAATATCTCCTAAATAAAAAACTTAGAATCTTCTTCTCCTAAGTATTTCTATGGTGTGGGGGTGATTGACATGGTTTTCAATACATTTTGATATCATTTATGCGATATTGTGGTTCTTGATTGGTATTGTTTATGCCTTATATTGAACTTATTTGGATATCTTTTGATCCATACAATCGATGGATGAATGGACTACATCATCATCTTTGGATTATCGATTTTAGGCTAAGTATACCTTTGGTTTGGGTCCCGGTGCACCCGAGCTAATTTCAATCTATTGGTTGAAAAGTTAGAAAATTAGAGATATGGGTGTGGGAACCACATTTGTTTGAAACAGCCTCAGATGAAAAATCTAACTTTGCTAGCAGATTTGGAACGTCGAATTTAGGGTGGTAACATGTTTAGTGTGATTTTATGACTTTTAAATCTCATTTTGACCCTCGGTTTGAAAAATTGTGATTTCGAATTTCGGGGGTCAACTTTGTGAAAATAATATTTTTTCAAAAATCCAAATTCTCCAATGCATTTGAAGCATCTAATTTAATGTTGTAACATAGTTCATTTGCATATATCAGACTCTGATTGAATCTCGGATGCACCGTCGAAGTCCTAATTGAACTTAAAATTAAAAAATAGCTTTTTATTTAAAACTGGTGCAGAAATTCTACACTATTTATAGCAGATTTTGGGCCCATTTTACTCATTTTTCATCTTGCCTCTTGAAAGTTAAATAATAAAATAATGTGGGAGCTTAAAAGTGAAGCTTGTGGGAGCTTGGATAGCTAGATTAACATCTATGTATTGATTCAATTATAGATTTATGGTAAGAATTTACCCTTAGTAATTTCTTGATTAATTTCTCAAAACCCTAAAAATCTTAGGGTTTGATTTTAAATCCTAATTTTCCTATTTTTCTCTTGAAAAATGTTTTTTATCTTATAATTACTACTTTTTTTCGTCAATTTAATTTTCAAAACAACTCCGATTCTTAATTTTAACCCAAATTTTAAAGATTTTACTCGGTAGAGCTTAAAAATGATTTTTCTTCAATTTGAACCTCATTTTTTATTTGATTTGACTTGGATTTTTAGCTTTAGATTCCTAAAAATATGAAAAATATATTTTTGAAGTATAGTTACAGTTTTTCCCTTCTTTTTTGAAAACTCATTTTGGGGGGTCCCGTTTTGACTCCAAACCAAAAGTAATCAATACGAGTGTCATTGATTTTTTTGGACATGTTGATTCCATATTTGATATTTGTAGAGGAGTTAGAGATCATTCGTGGAAAGTAAGGTCATGGGTTTGAGCTGTAGTAGATCGGTTTTGGCTTTTGAGGTAGGTTATGGATTAACTCTTTCAGACTAGACTGGATAATAAATGATGAAACAAAATGCATGCTAAGGGTGGAAAATAATCATGAAAAATAACTATCTATGCGTTGTGCCCATGTTGGGGCCTATATGTGATGTAATTGTCGAAATTGAGATATTATGTGATATGTGTGACCGTGTGGGGTCATATGTGATATTGATAGCCTTGAATACATATGAATAATTTTATTTTATTATTAAAATGCTTAATGTGATACCATTGGTGTATTTTGATTATATTCATGATTTATTAGCATATGAGAGATGTGAAAATTCATGGATGAAATAAAAATAATGAGTCGATATTGGCTCATATAGTTGTGGAAATATATCATTGTGGTTGGTTCTAAAAATATATCATGTAGTTAGCTGTAGAATGACTCATTGTGATTAGTTATAAGCATTACATCCTTATATCATATGCATTCATGAAACATTGGCACCACCATGGTAATACCCGAGTAACACTGACAACATCTTTTCAAAAATCCTTTCCGAGGGATGAGTTAGGGAGGAGATATTGTAATACCTTATAAAACTCTTTTAGAGGAATATGCCAAAAAGGAGATATAAGATATGTAGATTGTATATGGGTTGACGAACCCCCCATAGTTATGATCATGGGTGCATTTATACGCCTAAGCACCATAACTTATTCATATTTTAGCTAAGTTTAGAGAACAAAGTGCCTAGTTTCTTATGTTTTTACTCTACTTCTATGTAATTGAGCGAAATGATGTGATTAGCATGATTTCAAGTATTAATGAGGTAGATGAAGACATAATAAAACTATGGAATGCGGATGGCATATGACACAAGAGGGAGTAGCAGTCTGGACCAAATGTGGTGCCTAGAAACTATGTCCAAGACTAATTTGTCATTTATAATTAGTTTAGGGTCTTAGAAGGCAATTATGAGAGAAGAGATTATTAAAAGACTTAATGCCGAATTTTTATTCATTATTGATTATTCTGTATTATTTAGAGAGAGGAGAGAGGTGGCTTACACTAAGGGAGAAATGCTATTCATCTTCTCCACAAAGATCGTCTTTTAGTTTTGGCATGATGAATATTTCTATTGTGATTTTCATTTTACCCATGAGTGGCTAAGTTTATTAGTTAGGGTTATGGAAGCCTTGTAGTATACAATCTATCACTTTGGGTTTTGAATTCATTATGCATTGATTTGTTTACATCATACTCTCTTCGCTTACCTTGAATTCTCGTGGTTGAAAAAATAGAGGATATGTCTTAAAATGCAACTTGTTCGAAAGAAAGGTTGATGTTCAGAAAAGAGAGTAGTGACAAGAAAATAGGATTCCGAACCCCTATTTTATATGTTAATGCCTTAGAAGGATTAACTACTTGGAGATTTCATATTATTTTTGGCAAATCCTTTTGATTCGATAGAACCAATGTGAATTAGTCCTTGATGGTTGAGAAACACTAGGATTATATTATTAAATACAATACATTTCTCTATAAGCACGATGCATGTATAAATTCGTAAGGCCCATAGTTAGAAAGTATTGAAAACTATAAGGTGGACATAACCCTAGCTTGCTATTTGTCTGAATTTGAATACTACTACACATATTTCATGTTGTTAACTGAAACCATTAATTTTTGAACTAAATCAAATCCCCCTATTTATTTTATGGAAACGAATGATTTAAAGTCAACTAATCTGTACCATATTCCCTATGGGATTTGACCCCAACCTAGTTGGGTTATATATTTGACAACGACCGCTTATGCTTTTGTAAGAGAGGTGTAATTTGGGCATATCAAGGTCCTATGATAACATTTCACCCGAGTCTAAGAAGATTCAGAAGTTCATAAATAGTTTGGATGTTTCTTTTTAGTTGGCTACGTCTCAGATAATTGTATTTGGAGCATCTTTTTAGAGCATTGTGGATTATACAAAGATGATAGAGGGCATTCTTTGGGTATCACAGGGAGGCACCAAGAAGGTGCATTATTTTGTTGAGCTTAGAGGTCAGGTTTCTTGTGGTAGATATACCAGGGTAGGCTAGTGCAGGTGACTTTATGGAGTTCAGGTGGTGGATCTTCTAGTTCAGCATTTTAGGGTAGTCTTTCAATCTTGATTGTACCTTTTCCTATTAAGACTGGTCGTAGAAGTTGCTATGTGTTTAATAAGATTGGCTATGTGGCCAGGGACTGTCCCCGTTGGGTGGTTTAGGCTACTCCTATTCCTGTTGTAAAGGGTAGGGGTGCTGCCAGAGGTGTGAGGGCAGAGGTAGTAGATATCATAGGGGGTGTTATGTGGCTACCCAGGCAACTGGTGGTCGTGATTAGTGTTATACTATACCAGCCAGACGTGAGGCAGAGGCTTCTGATGTTGTGATTACAGGTATCATCCCCATTTTATTCATACATACATTTATATTATTTGATCCCAAGTCGACTTTATCCTATGTGTTTATGTATTTTTCTTTGGGTTTTGATCCTGCTTTTGAAACCTTGCCATGCCTATTTGTGTATCTAACAAGTAGGTGATTCTTTAGTGGTGGATTGAGTGTACTAATATTATGTTGTGACTTTTTTTGGGCATGAGACTTTGGTGGACTTACTTGTGTTAGATATGGTTGATTTTGATGTTATTTCGGGTATGATTGGTTGGCTCCTTATCATGTTGTCTTAGATTGTTTTGTTAAGATTGTGATTTTTGCTTTGTCGAGTATGCCAATGATAGCTTGGAAGGGTACATTTCATGCAGTTCCTAAGAGGATTATATCTTATGTTCAGGTTTGTAAATTGGCTAAGAGGGGATGTTTATCTTATTTGACTCTTATTCATGATACTAGTGTTTTTTTATCTCCTTTCTTAGATTCTATTCATGTTGTTCATGAATTTATAGATATGTTCCCTACAGACTTGACTGGTATGCCTTTAGATCGTGATATTGATTTTCTTATTGATGTTGAGTTGGGCACCAAGCCCATTTCTATTCCTCCTAATAGGATGTCCCTAACAAAGTTGAAAGAACCGAAAGATCAGTTGAAAAAGTTGTTCGATAAGGGATTTATTCGACCTAGTAGTTCACCTTGGGGTGCACCTGTCTTGTTTGTGAAGAAAAAAGATGGGTCATGTATTGATTATCGATAGATGAATAAGGTGACAATTAAGAATAAGTGTCCTCTTCCTCGAACTTATAATTTTTTGATAAGTTCAGGGTGCTACGGTGTTTTTAGAGATTGATTTGAGGTTTGGTTATTACCAGTTGAGGATTATAGGTTCGGATATTTTGAAGACATCTCTTCAGACTCAATATGGTCATTATAAGTTCATGGTCATGTCCTTTGGGTTGACCAATACCCCTTCTTTATTTATGGATTTGATGAACTAGGTGTTTCCACCATATCTCAACTCCCTTATTATTGTATTTATAGATGATATCTTGGTGTATTCCAATAGTGAAGTTAATCATGAGGAGCATTTATGTATTATGCTTCAGAGATTGAGGGATGAAAAGTTGTATGCCAAGTTCTACGAGTATGAGTTTTGGTTGGAGTCTAATTTTTTAGGGTCATATGGTGACTAAGAAAGGTATTATGGTTGATCTATCTAAGGTTGCTACAGTTTGTGATTGGACTAGACCTACTTTACCCCACCGAGATTCAAAGTTTTGTTGGCTTAGCAGGCTATTATTGATATTTTATTGAGGGTTTCTCTTCTATTGTAGCTCCATTGACGAAGTTGACCCAGAAGAAGATTTCTTTTTAGTGGTTTGATGTTTTTGAGGCGAGCTTTCAAAAGCTCAAGGATTTGTTGACTTCAGCTCCTATCTTGACTTTGCCCAGAGAGGGCATGAATTTTATCATATTTTATTATACTTTTGGTGTTGGGTTAATGCTATGTTGATGCAGGAGTGCATGGTGATTGCTTATAATTCTCGTCAGTTGAAGCCTCATGAGAGAAAACCCTACCTATGATTTGGAGTTGTGAATAGTCGTGTTTGCCTTGAAGTTGTGGAGGCACTACTGATATGGAGTTCATTGTGAGATCTTCTGAGATCATCGTATCCTTCAATACTTCTTCACTTAACAAGATCCTAATAATGAGGCAGGGTCGTTGGCTTGAGTTGCTTAAGGATTACGACTTGACTATTCTCTATTATCCAGGGAAGGCTAATATGGTTGCGGATGCCTTGAGCTGAAATTCGACTAGCATAGGTATCTTGGCATATCTTTTGACCTAGAAGAGGCCTTTGGCCTTAGAGGTTCAGTCATTAGTTAACCAGATAGTTAGGCTTGATATTTCGACACCTGGGCATGTTTTGATATTTGTGGAGGCTAGATCTTTTTTGATGAAGCAGATTCAAGCTCATCAGTTAGATGATGTTGGATTGAGGTTAATTAGACTAAGAAAGCCTCACTTGATTCAGACAGAGTTTTGAGGATTGGGATCCGATTTTGTGTTCCGAGAGTGGGCGATTGGATTAGGTTGATCTTGGAGGAGGTTCATTGTTCCAGATATTTTATCTATCCAGGTGTGACTAAAATGTATCATTATTTGAGGCAACACTACTGGTGAGGTGTTATGAGGCGAGATATGGCGGACTTCATATCTCATTGCCTATGTTTCCAGCATATGAAGTTCGAGCATATGAGACCTATTGGATTGCTTTAGAGGCCCATTCCCGAGTGGAAGTGGAAACGGATCATTATGGATTTTGTGACTGGTTTTTCTCATGCATCTCATGGTTCTAACAGTGTTTGGGTCATCGTGGATCGATTGAATAAGTCAACTCATTTTATTTCGGTTCAGGTCTCATTTAGTGCTGAGAGATTGGCTCAAATCTACATTTGTGAGATTGTGCGTCTACATGGTGTGTTGGTGTCCATTATTTATGATCGAGGTTCTGTGTTCACATCTCAGTTTTAGAAGACTTTTCAAGATTAGTTGGGTACTCAGGTTGATATTAGCACAGTGTTTCACCCCCAGAATGATGGCCAGTCAGAGCGGATTATCCAGGTTTTTGAGGATATGCTCCACGCATATATGAGTGTGATGGATTTTGTTGGCCAATGGGAGCATCATTCAGATTTAGTAGAGTTTACATATAATAATAGCTACCATTCTAGTATTTATATGGCTTCTTTTGAGGCATTGTATAGTAGGCATTGTCGCTCCCTAATGAATTGGTTTGATGTTTTAGAGGGAAGACCTTGAGGTGTATACTTGCTTCATGAGTGTTTGTATAGAGTGCCGGTCATTCAGGATAGACTTAGAGCGACTCAGAGTAGGAAGAAGTGCTATGCTGATCGTGGACTTCATTCCTTGAGATCTGGTGTTGGCGATCGTGTCTTTGTTTGAGTTTTATCCATAAAGGGTGTGATGGGGTCTTGAAAGAGGGACAAGCTTAGCCCTAGGTATATTAGCCTATTTGAGATTCTTCGGACTATTGGTGATATAGATTATGAGTTGGATTTTCCCCCTGATCTATTAGTTGTTCATCTAGTTTTTCATGTTTCTATGCTTCAACGCTATATTCTTAATGAGTCTCATGTCATTTGTTGGGAGTTGGTTCAACTATATGAGCGGTTGTCCTTTATTGAGAAGCCGATCTCCATTTTGGCTAAGGATATTAGGCGGTTGCATTCTAGAGTTATCCTTATGGTTAAGGTTTAATAGAGACATCCCCCTGTAGATGAGGCTACTTGGGAGGTTGAGTCTGATATGCATAGTTCCTATCCCCAACTCTTTATTGAATCAGGTATTCTTTGCCTTAATTTGAGGACGAACTCGATTTTTAGTAGTGGATGATGTCACGACTTGAAAATTTGATGAAATATGTGAAATTTGTGATTTTTTATGATTTTATGGTTTTACCCCTCCCTGTAGATTGGCATGGTTTTCGATGTATTTTGATACCATTTATGCGATATTGTGGTTCTTGATGGCTCCGAGAGCCTTATTTTGGACTTATGTGGATATCTATTGATCCGTGTGACAGATGGCTGAATGGATTGCACCAACAACTTCTTATATCTATTTTAAGCTAGGTAGACCTTTGGTTCAGGTTTAGGTGCACCCGAGCTCATTTCGACCTATTGGTTGGAAAGTTGAAAAATTGAAAATATGGGTGTGGGACCCACATTTCATCAAAACAACCTTGGATGGAAAATCTAACTTCACCACCATTTTCAAAACGTTGATTGTAGGATGATAATATATTTGGTGTGATTTTATTGCTTTTAAATCTCATTTTGACCCTCGATTTGGAAAATTATGATGTCGGGGGTCAACTTTGTAAAAATGATGTTTTTTTAAAAATCTGACTTTGCCAACACTTTGGAACGTCGAATTTAGGTGTGGTTACATAGTTCTTTTGCATATATCGGACACCAAATAAAGTCCTAGCACCCCATCGAAGACCGAATTGGACTTAAAATTTAAAAACATCTTTTATCTAAAGATAGTACAGAAAATCTGCACTACTATTAATAGCAGATTTTTGGCCCATTTTTGTCATTTTAATGTTGTTTCTTGAGATTTAAACCCTAAAATAGTGTGGGAGCTTAAAAGTGAAGCTTGTGGAATCTTGGATGGCTAGATTAATATCTATTTCTTGATTCGATTACGGATTTAAGGTAAGAATTCACCCCCTTTCTTAGTAATTTCTTAAAATCTAAAAATCTTAGGGCTTGATTTTTAAATCCTAATTTCACTCCTTTTCACTTGAATAATATTTTTATCTTATAATTACTAGTTTTTTCATTAATTTAACCTTCAAAACAACTCCGATTCTGGATTTTAACCCAAATTTCAAAGATTTTATCCGGTAAAGCTTAAAAATGAGTTTTCTTCGATTTGAACCTCATTTTTTACTCTATTTGACTTGGGTTTTCAGTATAGATTCCTAAAAATATAGGGAACACGTTTTTGAAGTAAAGTTACATTTTTTTCCTTCTTTTTTGAAAACCCATTTTGGGGGGTCCGTTTTGACTCTGAACCAAAAGCAGTCAATATGGGTGTTAGATTTTTTTTGATGCATAGATTATATATTTTATATTGTTAGAGGAATTTGGAATCATTTGTGGAAAGTAAGGTCATGGGTTTTAGGTGTAGCAGACCAATTTCGGGTTTTGAGGTAGGTTATGGTTTAACTCTTTCAGATTGGGCTGAGTAGTAAATGATGGTCAAAATACATGTTAAAGGTGGGAACTAGTCATGAAAAATGGCTATCTATTGTGCCCGCTTGGGGGCCTATATGTGATGTAATTGTCGAAATTGAGATGTTATGTGATATGTGTGACCGTGTGGGGTCCTATGTGATATTGATCGCCTTGAATACATGTGAATAAATGTATTGTGCTGTTAAAATGCTTAATGTGATACCATTGGTGTATTGTGATTATATTCATACTTTATTGGTATATGATACATGTAGAAATTCATGGATGAAATGAAAATAATGAGTGGATATTGGCTCACATGGTTGTAAAAATGTATCATTGTGGTTGATTGTGGAAATACTCATTGTGATTGGTTGTGAGCATTACATCCTCATATCACACTCATGAAACATTGGTACCACCATAGCAACACCTAAGTAACACTAGTAATACTTTTTTAAATCCCTCTCCAAGGGAAATGACAAGGAGGAGATATTTTAACACCTTATAAAAAGCTTTCTGAGGGATGTTCTAGAAAAAGAGATATGAGATGTGTGGATTATATACGGGTTGATCAAACCCTCCATGGGTCCTATGTCGGGAAGATTTAGTTCTGTAGGTGTATACAGGGATTGTAAAATGATCCTGGAGGTTGTGCGATGGCCTCGTGCATCATCATATTCATCATATACATTGCACATACTTTATTGTGTTTATATTGTGTTGTATTGCCATCTATGTACTTGGCTTATCTTCTTTTACTTTTATTTGATGATCTTATATATGCATGTTCCACCTTGTTCCACTTATATGTGATATAATGCATACTTGTGCTCTATCTTGGTGTGATGTTACAATATATATGATATATTAGAACTGTTAATTCAAGCAGTGTGGGCTACCATTATGGGATTTTTTTTTTATTGAAGGTGACGTGCCCTTAGTGTATATTTTGTATGCTTTATTTACTACTTTGCTTGGTCGGCCTATGATACCTACTGAATATAAGTGGACCATACTCATGTCTATTGTGCCCTTTCAGTGCATGTCCTGGCCCGAGTGCGCCTCAACTTGCTTGACTCAGGCGATTGTTGGAGCTTCCAAGGTACAGTTGGACATTCATGCGTCCAAAGTTCACCTCTATCTTTCTGTATTAGTTAAGTCGTTATTAGTATTTAGAGACAGATATTATTTCTTTGTAGTTATTTTTCAGATGTATTTGACTCCTGGATAGTATTAGTAGTTCTTACACCTTTGACACCAAGTTTTGGGAATTATGGCTGCATGTGTTGATTTTATTCTTTCTGCTTTTATTATATCTATGTGGTTCAACATCATTCTAGAAGCCTTGCCTTGAGGGCATTTGTTTTTTTCCAGTGTGTATCTGTTTGGGGTTAGAATCTTACTTGTCAAGATTTTCTACGACGAGTGCCATCATAATTGGGTCGTGACATTAGTCATCACAGGGAAGAAGTGAGCAAACTTAATCATCCTATATACAGTGACCCAAATAGAATTATACTAGTTGCGAGACCATGGAAGACCCATAACGAAATTCATATTAATTATCTCCACTTCCACATGGGCAACTCTATCTCTTGAGACATGCCACCGGCCTCAAATATTCCACCTTAACTTGCTGACAAACCATACACTTAGCAAAAAAATTTACCTTCTCCCTCTTCATATTATTCCACCAGTAGTTCTCCTTCAAGTCATGATATATCTTAGTCGAACCTAAATGAAATATCTATCTAGACTCATGAGATTCTGTCAAAATAGTTTCCCGCAGCCTATCTACATCAGGAACATACAATCATCATTGATATCTCAAGATGCCATCTCCCCCAATCTCAAAAGTCATAACCTTCTGTTGACCCACATCATCCTTAATCTGCATAAGTATGAGATCCAAAGCCCGTTTCTCCTTTACCTCAGCACCAAGAGATGATTTAATCACTTCCTTAACAATCACTCCTCCATCCTCAAAGTCCAAGAGATGAACTCCCAAGTTAGCTAGCCTGTGAATATCCTTCACCAACCCTTTTTTATCCTCATAAATATGAGATAATCTCCCTATAGAAAACATGCTAAGAGTATCAACAACCATACTAGCTTTACGTGGATGGTAGTGGAGGCTCATGTCATAATCCTTAAGTAGCTCAAGACACCGCGTCTACTTAAGATTCAATTTCTTTTATGTAAACGCATCCTGCAAGCTCTTATGGTCTGAATAAATATCCACATTTACCCCGTACAAATAATGGTGCTAGATTTTCAATGTAAAAACCACAGTCTTCAACTCTAGATTGTAAGTCGGGTAATTCCTCTCATGAACCTTAAGCCGCTTGAAAGCATAGGCCACAACCTTACTATGTTGCATCAATACACAACCTAGTCCTACGCAGGACACATCACAATACACCACAAACCCTTCAGTACCCTTGGGTAGGATCAAAATGGCACAGAAGTTAAATTATCCTTCAATTTCTGAAAACTACCCTCACAAGTATTGAACCACAAGAACTTAACCTTTTTCTGAGTCAACCTTGTCAACGGGGCAAAACAATAGATGAGAAACTCTGTACAAACCTCCTATAATACCTAGCCAAGCCCAAGAAGCTCCTAATATTGATTGGAGTCGTGGGTCTAGGCAATTTCTTAATTGCCTCAAATTTCTGTGGATCCAACTTAATCCCTTTACTAGAAACAACATATATAAGAAAGGTCATAACACTTAGCCAAAATTCACACTTAGAAAATTTTGCATACAAGCTCTGGTCCTTATGAGTCCGCAACACAATTCAGGGGAGTTTGGCATGATCCTTCTCACTTTTGGAGTACACCAAGATGTCATCAATAAATACTATAACAAACAAATCTAGATACTACCTAAACACCCGATTCATAAGATCCATGAAAAAATCCAGAGCATTAGTCAACCCTAATGTCATAACTAAAAACTTGTAATGACCATAACGAGTATGGAAAGAAGTCTTGGGAATATCAACCTCCCTAATTTTCAACTGATGATAGAACAAATGAAAATCAATCTTAGAGAAACATCTACCACCCTAAAGCTGATGGAAAAGGTCACCAATCCTTGGAAGAGGGTACTTATTTTTCATGATAACCTTATTCGTCTGCTGATAGTCTATACACATCCGAAGAGACTCATCTTTATTTTGAAAAAAAAGTATAGGAGCACCCTATGGAGAAACACTAGGATGAATGAAACCCTTATCAAAAGATCCTTCAACTTCTCCTTTATTTTCGTTAGTTCATCAGGATCCATCCTATAAGAAGGAATGAAAATCGGATAGGTATCCGATAGAAGATCAATCCTAAAATATATTTCCCTACCAGGAGGAATTTGAGGAGGGTTATCGAGGTAAACTTCAGGAAACACATTCACCACAGGGACAGATTACAAAGGGGGGCTATCAGAGTTAGAATCCTTAACCCCAAACTAGATAATGCAAATATTCTTTGTAAATCAACTTCTGAGCTCTAAGATAGGAAACAAACTTCCATTTGGTCATAAAGGAACTCCCCTTCCATTCAATTACCGGTTCATTAGGGAAATGGAAACTGACCTTTCAGGTCTTACAATCCAGATAAATATAGCACGAACGGAGCTATCTCATCCTCAAGATTAAATCCAAATCCACCATATCATGTTCTATCAAATCTATCAATGTCTCTATACGAATAATGGATACCAATAACCCCTATAGATATTTCTAACAATAATAGAGTCACTAAAGTGTATAGCCATATAAGGGGTCACATAAGATAAGGTAGAACCCAGATTAAGTAGACAATAAATATCATAGGAAAAGAGCTGTAATATACTAGTGATAACATCTGTATATACCTCAAATTCATGACAAGTAGTAGGAGAATAAAGATGATTCTGGCCAGTGTCTAAACCTGAAATAGCGCCCTTAAGTATAGGAACTAAAGAAGTGGCGACCGGGACCTTATTAGCTCCAGTGGAAACTTTAGATATTGGGCAGTTTTGATGTATAAAATCAGTTTGAACATAATTGAAACACAAATTTCTTCCCTCCTCACAATAGCCACGGTGAAGCTACCCAAAAAATGGTAAGAAGGTCAAGGTGGGGCTGACTGAGCTCCACCAACTTAATATTGGGCACCCTATGCCTTAGGACCACTGCCGATCTAAAAATGATGATCACTCGATGGTTTGGAATAAGGACCGCTAGCTGACGAATAAGAACTTCCCCAGTTCTTCTTCTTGGTCCAATACCTATATCTCTCCTATTGTTCTGCTGACCTACACCCTACTCAACCTATCTAAACTTTTTTCTCTACTTCTCCCCCATCTTTACCTATTTATTTTTCTCATCCTCTACCTACTTCCTATAAACCACCAGCCTGGAGATGTCTATATTATTGTTCAACATCGCAGCCTGGCATTCCAACACGAAGTCACAAGATAAATCAGAAGTAAACTTTCTAATCCAAGACCTCATATTCGATACCAACTCTGGAGCATGACATGACGACTGCTTAAATTTTAGGGCATACTCTTTCGCACTCATCTTACCTCACTTAAAGTACACAAACTCTTCGGCCTTATCCTCCCTCAACTCCTGCGGAAAGAAGTGGTCAAGAAAAATACCTAAAAATTTATCCCACACTATTGGTTCAGCATCATCACCCCTCAGCTGTTCCCATTCCTCACACTAATGATAAGCCACATCTTTTAACTAATACACAACAAAATCTACACCTTCAGAATCAGTAGTATGCATAACCCTAAAAATCTTCTCCATCTCATCAGTAAACCATTGAGGATCCTCCTAAACCGCAGAGCCTATAAATATTAGGGGGTTCAACCTCATAAACTGGCCAACTTGAGTGACCTTAGATGAACTCACAGGAAAACCAACATGATCAGGCTGATGGAACTGTGATGCCACCAGTTGAGCAAGCATATGAATAGAATGATGGAACTTCGCATTAGATATATCTTCCTACGGTGATCGAGCATGAGTATTACCAGCTTGGGAAGACCCAGAAGGACTAGTAGGGACCGGTGAAACCCCACGTGGAGAAGTACGGTCAGGAATAGGGGCCTTAGATCATGTCTGTACTCTATAAGCAGGGTGAATCACCTCTACATCTTTCCCAGGAACAAAGATTATAGTAGAGTTTCTACGACCGTTAGATCTTTGGGATGGAATGATCTGAAATGCGAGTAAGCCAGGATTTAGATAGGATTCAAGGTAACTAGAGTCTATAGCCCAAAATAAAACACAAGAAAGAGGAATATTCCTAAATGCCTCGTATCCTCCCCTTTATAAGTGTGGCCCATAAAAGGGACCCTACTCGACAAGACTTTGTGAAAACCTAGTGACCCTGAACTGCGCTCTGATACCAAGCTTGTCATGATCCGAACCAGGGCCTAGTCGTGACAGTATCTCAAGCCCACCGTAGGATGAAGACCACCCCCTTAGCCTAATCTCAGAGCACAATATAACAAAAAATGGAAGACAACCAAAATTATAAATAAAATAAATGAATCAAATGAAATCTAAAAATCTAAACAAGACAATCAATCATCCAAATACTATCCATAAAAGCCTCTAAAACCATAAATACCCAACTAGGTCGGGACGTGCCCCCGACATCAACCAAAGAGAATATCACAATTCCCAAAATATGAAAAGAAAAATAATAAAATGGCAGGGTTACTTAAAAGATAGAGGCTTACCACTTTACAACAACTTAACTAATGTAGCACACCATCTAACACTGCACAGGAGTAACAGAAAGCCCTCGAACCCTACACAAAAAAATAATATAGCATCCAGGGATAGTCAATAAGGTAAGAACTTGCATGTAACTCTAGGGAAAAGGAATAAAATAATGTCATTGCCAAAGAAACTAGTCAAAACCACATGCACAATATTTATATATACATATATACATATTGGGATAGGGATAAGGGTCATGAACATGAGAGTTTAAAATATTACCTAAATTGTGTAGCTCACTCTATCCTAAAGGCACCCATGGGCTATATGGGTCCGACTCCCCCTGTAGAAAGGGCCTCAACGCATTTAAGACGCACGTATCAAGGAAACCAAGGAAAGACAAAAGACACCAAGGAAATATCCATCCAAAATATAAAGTGTGCACCAAGCACACGGTCACTAGACGTCCATATTGGCAAACATGTTTCCATTATTGGTCCTTTGGACCTACACCTTCATGGTGTGCTACACAAATCCATTTAAGCCTAAATTTAAACAATTTGCACATAATCCAACCATTTACCAAGGAGTCTTTATTATGGCATTTCCTCAACCTGGTATCATAATACCAATATACTTGCAAGCTTATATAATTATGCCAAACCAATCCATGTAATCGTTAGACTCACATGTCCCATTTAAGATCCAAACCATGGCCACCAAGGACCTTAAAAATTATTTTTATCCATTTATCCTTTAATGCAATGCAATATTTTTGAAAAATAAGTTAAATCATGGAATTATCCAAATTCAAGATCAAGTTTACAAGGTGGGTTAAGGATAATGCCATTACCAAGTCAAAAGTCCATCAATTTAGGAAACCCATTTCACCCATTCCAAACCTAACCATGTTGCACCAACTCTCAGTCTAACACAAACCATTTATTAAGTATGAGTTACATATTTAAAATCTGGGAAAACAATTCAAGTAATAATTAATCAAAAATCCCTCAGCCCAATTTCAAACCCAACAATTTAGACACATGAAGGTTTAGTAAGTAGATTCCACAATGTAAAAATACAAGTTAGGATAAACAACATGCCTAAAATATGAAATAAGTTGATAAGGATTCAAAGTTTGGAGTCTGAGTATTAAATTTCTTATAAAAACCTAATACCTCTTGCTTGGGACTTAAAGAAGTAAAAGTAAGGTTTTATATTGATAACTGATCTAAAAGGAGTCATTTGCGTGTGTTTAGTCATGGAAAAATAGTTTGAAATAAGGAAAAGACCGAAAAAACCCTAACTAAAACATGCAGGAAAAGTCTGGAAACAGTCGTCACGACTTGGGTGATGACTCATGAGGTCTGGCCATGAGTCATGTCCTGTAGTCGTTACCCAAGGATAAAAAATCTAGTCCTTACCGTTATGAAAATGGGTCCCTCATAACGAATCATATCTCACAACGAGTCGTACCTTAGACTTGTTGAAAGGTACCAAAGTTTGGGATTCCTTACTGTGGTGGCAACAAGTCCTCCTAACGACTCATTATGTTTGGTAAAGAGCCGTGGTTAGAGTCGTTGTCACTGGTAATTTGACATCACTACCATAATTTGGCCATAAATTTTTACCCCAATCTTGGATTTAGGTGAGACCAGTGGCGTTGGAAGGCTAATCCAACTATTTATCAAATGGAGGGTCTAGTGCTCAAGAACTTAGGGTATCACATTACCCCACCATCCTTTGGATCATTCATCTCTGAATGAGAAGTTAGGGTACCCTTAGCACGATAAAATAAATAATGCAAACAAAATCCATGGACAAATTAAAAAGGCGAAAAGAGGGAAACAAAACTCATACCTTAAGCACTTTCATACATCGCTGGAAATAGGAATGGGTACTTGGCTTTCACGTCTTCTTTAGATTCCCATGTCGCTTTTTCCATCTTTTGATTTCTCCAAAGGACCTTTACTGAAGCAACATTCTTGGTCCTCAATCTATGAACTTTCCTATCCAGTATCTCCATCGAAACCTCCTCATAAGATAATGAATCCATAACACCAACATCATCAACACGCTCTATCAAAGAGGGATCACCCACACACTTTTTAGCATGACAGGTGGAAAATGGGATGAATCAAATCAAAGCTCACTGGCAAATCTAACTAAATAAGTAATATTCCCAATTCTTCTTACACCTAATATACTAACATAATGGGGACTAAGTTTCCCCTTCCTTCCAAATCTCATAACTCCTTTTATAGCAGAAATCTTCAAGAACACCCAATCACTAACCTCAAACTCTAACTCCCTCTACCTCATAATCATATAAGACTTTTGGCGACTTTGTGCAGTTTTAAGTCTTTCTCTAATCACTTTCACCTTCTCTATGGATTGGTGAACCAAGTCAGGACCAAACAACCTAGTCTCACCAACCTTAAACTATCCAATTAAAGACCTGCACCTTCTACCATAAAGAGCCTCAAAAGGGGTCATTTGAATGCTAAAGTGATAATTGTTATTGTAAGCAAACTCAATAAGAGGAAAATGATCAAACCAACTATTTTTAAAACCAATCACGCAGGCCCTTAGAATATCCTTTTAAGTATGAATAGTACACTCCGCTTGCCCATCCCTTTGAGGATGAAAGGTGGTATTAAGGTTCACCTGAGTACCCAAACCTTTCTAAAACAAATACCAAAAGTAAGAAGAAAACTATGTACCTCAATCCAAAATGATGAACACACGCGCTCCATGTAACTTAACTATCTCCTGAACAAACAACTTAGCATAATCCTCTCTAGAATATTTAGTCGTCATAGGCAAGAAGTGGAAAGAATTAGTCATCCTATCCACAGTGACCCAAATAGAATCATACTAGTTGTGAGACCGTGGAAGACCTGTAATGATATCTATATTAATCATCACCCACTTCCACATGAGAAACTTTATCTCTTGATATATGCCACCAGTCCTTAAATGATCATCCTTAACTTGCTGACAAACCATGCACTTAGCAATAAAATTTGCCATATCTCTCTGTATATTATTCCCCTAGTAGATCTTCTTCAAGTCATGATACATCTTAGTTAAACCCATATGGACTGTATATCTAGACTCATGAGATTCAGTTAAAATATATACATTAGGAACACACAATCTTCCTTGATACCTCAAGATGCCATCTCTCCCAATCTCGAAAGTCATAAAATTTTGCTGACCCACATCATTCTTAATCTGCATAATATGGGGTACAAAGCCTGCTTCTTCTTTATCTCAGAGTCTAAGAAATGAAATTCCAAGTTAGCCAGCCAGTGAATATTCTTTACCAACCTCTTTTATCCTTATCAATGTGGGATAAGCTACCCATAGAAAACATGCCAAAAGCATCAGCAACCACATTATCTTTACCTAGATTATAGTGAAGGCTTATGTCATAATCCTTAAGTAGCTCAAGCCATTTCCATTGCCTAAGATTCAATTTCTTCTGTGTAAACACCTACTCAAAGCTTTTATGGTTGGAATAAATATCCACACATACCCCACTCAGATAATGCTGCCAGATTTTCAAAGAAAAAACCATAGTAGCTAAATCTAGATTGAGAGTCGAGTAATTTCTCTCATGAACCTTAAGATGCCTGGAAGCATTGGCCATAACCTTTATATGTTGCATTAATACACAACCTAGTCCCATACGGGATGAATCAAAATACACTAAAAACCCATAAGTACCCTCGGGAAAGGTCAAAACTAGCACAGAAGTCCACTTATCCTTAAACTTCTCAAAACTTCCCTCATAAGTATTAGACCACAAAAACTTAATATTTTTCTGAGTCAACCTTGTTAGGGAGGTAGTAATAGATGAGAAACTCTTTACAAACCTCCTATAATACCCTGTTAAGACTAAGAAGTTTCTAATGTCGGTTGGAGTCATGGGTTAAGGCTATTTCTTAACAGCCTCACCTTTCTATGAATCCACCTTGATCTTCTTGCTCGAAATGAAATGCCCAAGAAAGGTCACAATACTTAAACAAAATTCACACTTTAGAAAATTTTGCATGCAATCTCTGGTCTTTAAGAGTCTGCAACATAATTCGAAGGAGTTTTGCATGATCTACCTCACTTTTTTAGTACACCAAGGTGTCATCAATAAGGACTATAATAAAAAAATCTAGAATTTGGCTAAACACCTAATTCATAAGATCCATGAAAGCATCTAGAGAATTAGTCAACCCAAATGACATAACCAAAAACTCATAATGACCATAACGAGTACGAAAAGCAGTCTTGGGAATATCAAGCTCCCTAATTTTCAACTGATGATAGCACGAACTAAGATCAATCTTAGAGAAACATCTAAGACCTTGAAGCTGATGAAAAAGGTCATCAATCCTAAGAAATGGGTAATTTCACAATAATCTTATTCAACTGCCGATAGTCTATACACATCCAAAGAGACCATCTTTCAATTGCATGAAAAGTATAAGAGCACCCAACGGAGAAACACTTAGATGAATGAAATCCTTATAAAAAATATCCTTCAATTATTCCTTTAGTTCATTCGGAGCTATCTTATACGAAGGAATAGGAATAGGATGAGTATACAGTAGAAGAACAATCTTGAAATCTATTTCCCTATCGGGAGAAATTCCAGAAAGGTCATTGAGGGAAACTTCAGAAAACTAATTAACCACAAGGTAGATTGCAAAGAAGGACTCCTAGAGTTAGAATCCTTAGCTTGAACTAGATGATACAAACACCTTTTTAAAGTTATATTTTGAGCTCTAAGATAGGAAATAAACTTCCTTTTGGGTACTAAGGAACTCTCCTCCCATTCAATTACTGGTTTATTAGACAAATAAAAACTAACCTTTTAGGCCCTAAAATCCAGATAAGCATAGTACAAATAGAGCAAATCCATCCCCAAGATTATATTAGAATCCACCACGTCAAGTTATATCAAATCTACCAATGTCTCCCTATGAAGAATGGACAACACATAACCCCTATATATTTTTCTAGCAACAATAAAATCAGCATTGAAGTAGAAATAAAAAAGTAGTCGAAGATATTTTTAGGACCAAAACCAAAGTGTACAACTATATAAGGGGTCACATAAGATAAGGTAGAAACCAGATTAAGTAGACAATAAATATCATGAGAAAAAAGTTGTAATATATAGTGACAACACTTGGAGATGCCTCAGATTCTTAGTGAGTAGCAACATCATAGAGATAATTCCAACCAATGCCAATACCTAAAGTGGTACCCTTAGGCACAGGAGCTAAAGAAGTGGCGACCGAGACCTTATTAGCTCCAGTGGAAACTTTTGCTATAGGGCAATTTTATTATATATGACTAGGCTGACCACAATTGAAAAAAATTCCTCCACTTCTCACAATATCCAAGGTAAAGCTACCCACATAGATGGGAAGGAGGGTAAGTGTAATGCCTCAAGTATGTACCTCAGATACAACACAGTGCTCATAATCTCAAAGGACCATAAGCTAACCCATGACTGGTACCTATTGAAATATCTAAATAATAACACTGTAATAATTGCGGAAGTAGGTGGAACATATTCCATAAGGTTAAAATCTATGAATAAATCTGAATGCAATATCAAAATGCAAAAACTAAACATAGATACTTAAATCTGAACAACCGTCTGAAAATACTTTAGTCTGAAAAGTCTCTAAACTATCGAAACTGTAGCGTTGATGGGATAAGTCCCTAATTAACTCCATCTACTGAAATAAACTAAAAATATTGTAAATAATAAGCATATCCTCGAACTATGAGGAATCAAAACTACTCTGAAAGCTGAGAATCTAAACTGCTAAGGGTGATCTGGAGCCTGCGCATCTGAACCTATAATATAAGACATCATAGCACAAAGAGAAGCATACGTCAGTACTTTCAATGTATTGGTGTGCTCACTGAGGTAGGATGGAATGCATGGGTTCATATGCATAAACAATAATAACTGAATAACATGAGTATGACTGAATAAGAATACATACATGAATACGTATACTGTAACTGAGATCTTGACAATATGGAGTACTGAGTCTGAATACTGACTAACTGATACTGAGTTTACCGATACTGTATTTCTGGTAATTGAATGACAGTATCTGATAATCCTAATTTTGTTGTGGGACTATACTGAGTTTCGTACTGAGATGAGTGACTATATCTGATAGTCCTGAATTTGTAGAACTGAATTGAGTTCTATTCTAAGACTAAGACTAAAATTGAGAATGTGGGAGGTAATCATCTAACTGACATGACCCTTTTCGAAGGGATTAGGGTCCAACTTATAACCCTATTTTAAAGGGTGTCAATACCATGCCACGGGTAAGGATTAGATATGAGTTAACCCTCTTTGATAGAAAGCTCTTTCGTTAACCCTCATTGGCAGGAAAACTCAAATAAGATGTATCAACCCTCATAATGTCTGTAAGGAAGATATCTCACCTATGCTGGCTACGTAGTTCTATAATACAGGGATTGCTACTAAAGGTCAAAACCTCTGCTAGCAGGAATGCCCTCATCCCTGGTTAACTTGGTGCTGAATCCTACTCCCAACTAAATGGACACTGAACTAATTTTAAGTCTGTACTAGACTGGGCTGAACTGTTATTGAGTTTACTGTTTAGCTAAACTAAACTAAGTTCACTCCGTTGACTGATGAAATACTACTGAATTCTGTTAGTTGACTGAGTTTACCGAGGTCTGGACTGAATACTGAATTAGACTAGACTAATACTGAATCTATTGAGTTTCCTAAGTTCTGTAACTGAGTAAGAATACTACTGATTATGAGGTGACTGGTACTGTTCTATGACTGACCATGGCTCTAGATAAACAACTAATTTGCCAGGTATAAATACCCCCAGGACTCGATAGCATCAATTAAGAGACATGGCACAAACTTGAAACATGTAGGCT
>NC_061116.1:166266411-166273195 GCF_002878395.1 Capsicum annuum | reverse complement strand
TTTGAAGGCTTTAGCATGACTTCACATGATAACACATATAAATCAATTAACCCCACATGAAAACGTATCCTAAAATATGGATTTGAAACTCAATTGATCATGATAAACATGAATATAATCAAACCCAACATGAAATTCATGAAAATCTATACACTTGAAGTTTAAAAGTAGTTTCTTGGACTTCGAGGGTGGAAGGGACCCTTGAATGAACACTTCACATACCTTAGTTGCTGAATACTTAAAGATTGATGGAGTGTTTCCTGAGAATTGATCTTGAAATTGATGTTCTAGGGTTTTATCCTTGAGATCAATTTGAGATAAAAGAGTATAACTTGCTTTATAGAGGCTAAATTTCATGTTTTAGGGGTTGGGTCGAAGTAGGAAAAATGTCCCAAATACCCCTCTGGATGCTGCTTTTCAATTACTGAAAATTGAATTATCGACGTGCAGGCCGACACACCACGACATTGGTATTGATGCGATAGCCAACGTGCCGCATTGAGTCCATGTCGATTCACTAGAATTTGACATGAGAGCTAGGAAAAATATTTATCAATGCAATAGTCGATGCGGCCCGCCATAATTACGTTGATTCACTGGTTTGGGATTCCAAAGGTGCTTCAAACGAGGTCTAAAAAATTAAAAACTTGTTCGAAAACACCCATTGACATTCCTAATCATAAATTAACTCAAATATCAATATTTAATAGATGTAAAGGTTATGAAAGAAGATTGCCAACTTTCGTAGGCTAAAATGACCCTAAGTCTGAATACTTAGCTAAAATATTCTAAGTCTGGGACCCCTTAACAAGCTTTAAGAGACTGAATTTAGCTTAGGATTTTGTGGGGTCTTAGAATATCTCCCCCTTGAGAACATTTGTCCTCGAATGAGATTAACTAAGCTGTGAATGCTGATAGAATAGATTTAGATACTGGACATGCACAACTGAAGAATGATTTCATGGTTGAAATTATGTATATACTGAATTATCATACTGAACATGTATTTCTGATGCATGAGTACATGACTGAGTGGATTCATGAATACATGATCGAGATTACTGATAAGTTGAGTTTCTCATACTGAACATGCATATCGATACATAAATATATGACTGAACTGACTCATGAATAGATGAATGAACATGCAATGATAACTAATACCAAGTTTGTACTGAAAATATGAGCATGAAACTGAATAAGCTTAAGGAAATTATTACCTTGAGTTGAGTCTGAATTAGTGGAGAAAAAATGAGGATACTTGGTCTGCATGTCTGCTTATGCTTCCCAAGTAGCCCCCTCAATGGATAGATTTTGCCAAAGAACTTTGACTAGAGGGACTTCTTTGTTCCTCAGTCTACAAATCTGATAGTCAAGGATTTTAACTGGGATCTCTTCATAAGAGAGGTTGTTCTGAATATCTATGCCCTTAATAGGGACTACGACTGCATGGTCACTTATGTATTTCTTTATCTAGGAGACATGGAACACTGGATGAACTGAAGATAGATCTAAAGTCAACTCAAGCTCATAAGCTACCTTTCTGAAATGGCTGATAATTCGGTAAGGACCGACATATCGGGGACTGAGTTTTCCCTTCTTGCCAAACCTCTTCACTCCTTTCATAGGAGAGATTTTTAGATACACAAAATCACTTTTCTCTAACTCGAGATCATTTACTATACACGCATAAACTGGAGCATGAGAACATACTGAGCCTGAAATGGATACATGGATTGAGTATCTTAGGCCGAACTGAGCCCTTAAATACGTATCTTATAACTAAGATAGGAACTTGAGGGTCAACCTATGAGTACTTACTATTCCAATTGAATTTGTTATGTGAGGAGAAGCTGCGAGGTTTAGGACATGAAAGCTCAGGATTTATAGTGCATCTCTTCTTTGGGACATTATGTCCCATGAAGAATACTGACTTGGCTGAGATACTGAGGAAAAGCTGGGATGATGCACAAGGCACCTATGAACTGAGTCATGACTGAGTATTTGGGATCTGAAACTAAGATATGATACATGAACTGAGCTGATCATGCAACTATGTGGTTTCCCCATCTTGGAATAGTTACATTCATGAGACTTCGGATGGTGTGACTAGTGGGGAAAGATGGGAAACCAAGCCATACAAACTAACTTGTGCTAAAAACTCATACTCGACTGGAGCATTCCCTTAACACTCTTTCTATAGAGTTTCTAGTGACTTTAGGGAGCATGGAATCTTTGCCCAGGATGAATGAAGCGTCTGAATAAGAAATCACATTTTAGCTAAATTTTTGTAATATGCGATGAGGCCTACGAAACCTCATCTAATATAGAGTGACTAAGCCTTATGCACTGTAACTAAGATTTTCAAACTTATACATATCCCTTGGATACCCTCTCAACTATAATTTCCACCTTAGTACGACACTCCACCTGAGACTACTGAAAATATTCACATAGGCACTGAGAACGAATGCATGAACATACTGTCTTATCTGATTAACTGAATGGTTGATAGCTAAATACATGTCATGCAAGATCAAACTATTCTTTTTTTGAATAACTGGGTTGAAATTGATGAGTATTAAGCATATGAGGTAAGGACTGACTGAGTAACATAAGACAACTGAGCATGAATTTGTGGAGAACTGTATTATTTGAAAGTATAAGACCAAGCGTATAATATGGTTCTGAAATAGTCTATAAACTGAGGTACTAAAATACTGATATCTGAATAACTAATAACTGTATGCTATGTTCAAGCAAGCCTGAAATTGAACTGAGTTACTGATTTGATAACTAGAATGGGACTGGGACCGTAACTAAGATGGTAGCTGAGACTGTAATTAAGACTGTAACTAGAACTCATAACTGAGAGTCATACTGGAACTGAATACTAATTTGTGATAACTGGATATAGGTAATTGAGGTTTAGACTAATACTGAAGTATTAGATTCTTATGGCTAAGCAAGTGATAACTTATAGCCATGGTTTTGTAAAACTATCTGAGTTCTTTACTGAAGTCTGAGACTGAATACTAATTACTAAGTACTGAATACTATATCAGACTCGACACTTAACTGGGGCCTGAGGAATAAAATATCAACATAGTGGGTGGATTTACCAAAATATCTAGGCTGGGGATATATATGTCATGATCTAAATTTAACCAGTTTGTTAGAAGGGTAGCATGAGTCATGGGTACTGATCCCACTGTAAAGCATGGCATGCGTACATGAGTCAGGAGCTGCATAACCTGAGTCTGGAGTTTCGGTGTTCATGGAACACGATTCGTAATACTGAGTAAACTGGAACTCCTATGCTAGAAATGTAAGTGTAGAGCTGACATGAGCTACGATTATAGGGCTGACATATAAGACATGGATAGATATCATGATAACTGATAGGCTTTGAGAGTCTAAATTATGATTCTGAGATAATCTGGGTGATCATTTTCACTATGAGAATAGACAAAAATGTCATCAATAAAGATTATGACAAACTTGTCCAAGTACTACTTGAACACATGGTTTATCAAGTCCTTGAAAACTGTTGGGGCCTTAGTAAGACCAAGGGACATGACTAAGAATTCAAAGTGACCATACCAAGTTTTGAAGGCTATTTTTGGGATGTCATATTCCCTAGCTCTGAGTTGATGATAGCCTGATCTGAGGTCTATTTGAGAGAAATAACTGGCAGCCTGAAGTTGGACAAACAAGTCATCAATTCTGGGAAGTGGATACTTGTTCTTGACCGTGACTTTATTTAGCTGACGATAGTTTATACACATTCTGAGAGAACCATCTTTATTACACATGAATAAGACTAGCTTGCCCCACGAGGAAACACTGGGTTTGATGAATCCCTTATCTAGGATATTATTTAACTATACCTTTAATTCTTTGAGTTCTGCTGGAGCTATTCTGTATAGATGGATAGATATGGGCTGAGTATCTGGTAGAAGATCGATTCCAAAATCAATTTCCCTTTTGGGAGAAACTTTGGGAAACACATCTGGGAATTTACATACTGCTGACACTGATTCAAGAGTAGGGATTTTTGAACTAGAGTCTTGGACTCGAACGAGATGGTAGACACATCCCTTAGATATCTTTTTTTTCTAGCCCAAAGGTAAGAAACAAGTTGACCCCTAAGTGCTGAAGTACTACCCTCCACTCTAGGATGGGTTCATTCGAAGATTAAAACTAGACAATTGTATTTCTACAGTAGACTGAGGCATAGCAAGAATGAAGCCAATCCATGCCGAGAATGACATCAAAATCAGTCATCTCTAATTCAACTAAGTCTGCTGAAGTGACTTTCTGAGATATCATAACTGGACAGTTCCTGTATACATGCCTGGCTATGATGGATTTACCCACTGGGGTAGAGACTAAGAAAGGCTCTGCTAGAATTTCAGGACTAACTCCAAAATCAACTGCTATATATGGAGTAATAAAAGACAAAGAAGCTCCTAGATCTAGCAAAGGGTAATCATGCAAATGATAAACTTATAACATACTAGTGACCACATTAGGAGGACTTTTTTTATCCTATCGAGAATGAAGAGCATAGAGTCTATTTGGGTGCTACCCACTGGTGGCACTGGAAGAGGCACCCTACTTATTCAGGTGGCTGGACTAAGCTGAGGGATGATTAAACTGACCTTGAGAACCTGACTGAGGAAAATATCTGACACTGTGGCCTGGCTTGCCATATCCGAAATTTATATCACTGCCAGCCTTATAGATACCCTGGTAGTTTCTGCCTCATTTCTGGCAAAGAGGATTTGTTCAAGCACTCCTTGGCCTTGACATTCTGGCCCTCTTACTCTTTCTCCCCTTTTTCCTATGCCTCTCCTCCTCACTCTTTAGAGTATAAGCCATAAGCCTAGATAGGATAACAACCAGCTAATTATTTTGATCAACTATTGAATGAGCTAAGGCAGTGAAAGCAGCTCCAAATTTAGCGTGAGAAACATGTTTATTCAGGGGATCTGCCTGAACGTGCGGAGGGGATGACTGATTTTCATTACTTCTTCTGTTAGCTTCTTTGGAAGACATGTTCTAGAAGCATAAGGAAGAGATAAATTAGACTGAGGGTTTAATTTGATCTTATGCTCTTTTGCACGACATGAATACTGAAAGAAAGGTAACTATTACTAAAAACACCGTATAGCCTAATGTCTATAAGTGTGGCGCGCTACACACCCATGCATAAGACTCTACTAGATACGGTTTCCAAACTTACTAGGAATCTATTGAACCTTAGGGTCTAATACCAAATTTGTAATGCCCCGAGTCTGTAACCCGGACGCTACATGATACTCATAATCTCAAAGGACCATAAGCTAACCCATGACTGGTACCTACTACAATATCTGAATAATTACGAAAGTATGTAAAACAAATGCCATAAGGTTCAAATCTGTGAATAAATATGAATGCAGTATCAAAATACCAAAGCTAAACATAAATACTGAAATCTAAACAACTGTCTAAAAATACTTTAGTCTGGAAAGCCTCTAAACTGTCTGAACTGCGGAGTTGAAGGGATAAGTCCCCAACTAACTCCATCTACTGAAATAACTGGAAAATACTATAAATACTAAGCATGTCCTCAAACTATAAGGACTCACCACTACTCTGAAAGCTGAGAATCTGAACTGTTAAGGGTACTCTGGAATCCGCACATCTAAACCTATGATATAAGATATCATAGCACAAAAAAAGCATATGTTAGTACTTTGAATGTACTGGTATGCTTAGTGAGGTAGGCTGAAATGCATGGGTTCATATGCATGAACAATAATAACTGAATAACATGAGTATGACTAAATAAGAGTACATGCATGAATACGTATACTGTAACTGAGATCGTCATAATATGGAATACTGAGTCTAAATACTGACTAACTAATACTGAGTTTACTAATACTATATTTCCAATTACTAAATGACAGTATTTGATAGTCCTAATTTTATTATGGAACTATACTGAGTTTCATACTGAGCTGGATGACTATATCTGATAGTTCTGAATCTGTAGAATTAAACTGAGTTCTATTTTGCGACTGAGACTAAAACTGAGATTGTGGGAGGTAATCATCTAACCAACAAGCCCCTCTCCAAAGGGATTGGGATCAACCTATAACCCCAGTTGGAAGGGTGTCAATATCATGCCATGGGTAAGGACAAGCTGTGAGTTAACCCTCTCTGACAGAAAGCTCTTTCATCAACCCTCACTGCAGGAAAACTCAAATGAGATGTATCAACCCTTATAATGTCTGGTAGAAAGATATCTTAACCTACAATGCCTACTTAGTTCTGTAACATAGGGATTGCTACTAAGGGTCAAACCCTCTGCTGGTAGGAATGCCCCCATCCCTGGTTAACTCAATGCTGAATCCTATCCTATCTGAATGGATACTGCACTGCTTTCTAGTCTGTACTAGGCTGGACTGAACTGTTACTGATTTTACTATTTAGCTGAACTGAACTGAGTTAACTGAGTTCCATTAACTGATGGAAAACTATTGAATTTTATTAGATGACTGAGTTTACTGAGGTCTAGACTAAATACTGAATTAGACTGGACTAATATTGAATCTATTGAGTTTTCCTAAGTTCTGTAACTGAGTAAGAATACTACTGATTATGACGTGACTGGTACTGTTCTATGACTGACCATGGCTCTAGGTAAACAACTAATTTGCTAGGTATAAATACCCCCAGGACTGGATAGCATCAATTAAGAGACATGGCACAAACTTGAAACATGTAGGCT
>NC_061116.1:166249483-166266311 GCF_002878395.1 Capsicum annuum | reverse complement strand
TCTCATGTACATTTTAGTTGTTACTAAAAGTAATTGGTCTAAAATAATTGTTATTTTAGGAAATTAAGAGATAACTAATTAGCTTTTATTTGACTATAGTTTTAGTTACCATTCATGAAGTTATGTTTAGACATGAATCTTACTTGAAAAAAATTGAAGTTTTGTCGGTGAAAATTTCAAAATTCAATAAGAGTCCATTTTGAGAGCTCAAAAATACTTGAAAATTAAAAATTTTAAACTTTGATCAAATTTCATGGATAAATAAATTTTTGAAGATAAATATTCAAAATTTGATTCATAATTTACAACTAAACACTAGCTAATTGTTAGCTTCCACCTTTACACTTAATTAATATGGAAAGAGAGATTAATATAGTGAAAAAGAAAGTAATGTTAAATTGAGATCAAGAATAAAAAAATAGATTTATTTTTTTAGAGTGCGTGTAAAAAAGATTTTTGTTTACATAAAGTTGATACTAACATAAAATCTTCAAATGAGTTGTTTGAATTTTACAGTAATGGGTTTATCATCAATTAATTTAGCCATGTAACATGTGATGAAGAGGATTTATAGTTGAAAGTTTCAATTTCGTCATTTAAATATCACATTATAAAAAAATATAGACAAAACTATTATATGATACAGCTATTTTATTTTCACTTCAAGAGATTATATTTCAATCAGTTATTAAAGGAGAATAAATTTTTTAGAGAAATTGACATGTCTGAATAGTTAGTTATTTTATTTTCACATCTTGTATTCAATATGCATTAAAATTTGATTAAATTCACATTTGTACTAAAAAGTTTCACATTAAGAGTGTAGACGATTTTATATTCAAGCTCTAAACAAAAATATCAAGTTAATGATGAATTAGTAAGCACTTGGTTGTAAAAAAAAAATGTTTTCTGAAAGAAAGTTGAAAAAGGTATTTGAAAGTTGAAATTCTTAGACATGCATTTAACTTTAAAAATAAATAAATTTGGTGAGTGAAAAAAATAATCACTTGAAAAAACGATCAAATCACTTTGTCAAACTTGCATTTTCACAAAAGAAGATTTTTTTTAAAACAATGGTCATCTGAAATAAATAGATTGTGCACAATGTTGAATAAAAAGAATTGTGCACTAAATAACTGCACAATCCACAAAAAAAAAATGAATTGTGCACTAAATAATTGCACAATCCATAAAAAAATGAATTATGCACTTATTTAGTGCACAATTTGTACTTCACTTTTATTGACGCCGTTGAAAAGTTTGTCGTTAAAATTAAAGGTATTGTGCACTTAATAAGTGCACAAAGCCTATTTTGGTACCTTTTTTTTTTATATGACATAAATTGATACTTTTTTTTTAGTTTAAAAGCATATTTTGGTTCCGGATTCTATCAGAACTAAAATAAGTCATCTTTTTAATAAGTTATTAAAATAAGCTAAACATAATAAATATTACGTTTTATTCTTTTTTTTAACGGTGATGTAACGGTTTTGTACAGTAAAAAGACTATTTGAAAAACGTAATAAATTATTACTTCCTTCGTTCCACAATAAGTGAATTGTTGGAGTATCTTTAAGTGTTCAAAAAAAGTGAATGGTTCACAATTAAGGTAGATGTTTAAAAAAATTTCCAAATTTATCCTCCGTTAAATGTGCATTGAAAGTCATGTATCATTATTAAGGTTTTAAAATTTGAAGAGGGTAAAAATAAAAAAACATGGTAAATTTATGTCCTTATTTTTTTTTTTAACATGTGTGTCAAAATCCAACAATTAACTTATTATGGAACGGAGGAAGTACATTTTACACGAAAATTAAAAAAAAAAAAACAATGTTTTATCCCATCGTGCTTTATGTCAACTTTTTGTCAAATCGAATAAATCGTAAAAAAAATATACGTTTTAAATAATTTTTATATGTATATATCATTATCTTGTATATTACTAATAATCTTTAACTTATAACTGAAGCCCTTCGAAGAAATGAGTGAATAAAAAATTTAACAAAGAACTACTCTGAATTTATTTGCTCTTATTTATCTCTAAACAAAGCAGATAACTAAGGGGAAAATTACATATGTTCAATTCAAGAATAAACAATATATGCAGTCATTTTATTTCATTTTTCTTTGTGTTTGGGAGAAAGGGAAAATGATAATTTCTTTTATCAAATAATTTTCTTTTGTTTAAATTTTTATGAACTTCCAACTAATCTACTATACTTGTATTTGTGAAGAAAGTGGACAACGTATCCCTTATTTCAGTGAGTTTCAATTACTTTAGATCAGAATTTTGTTTAATTGTTTTATTTTCTACAACTTTCTTTGTATTTTGAGAAAAAAAATCGATGTTTAATTTTAAGCAGTATTTATGAGTTGTTTATCATATTTTAGCTTTATTAGGTTTTTATCCGTAAATTGTAATGAAAAATATTTTTTAAAAGGTAATTTTATTTTTATGATTTACTCGATTTGACAAAAAGTTGACATAAAGCACGATAGAACAAAAAATTAAATTTTTTATTTTCCTGTAATATTACGTTTTACATAACTCTTTGCAAAATGTAATAATTTATTACGTTTTTCAAACAATTTTTTTACTATACAAAACCATTACATCATCGTTAAAAATATATATAAAACGTAATAATTTATTACGTTTAGCCTATTTTGGTAACTTATTAAAGTGATGGTCTATTTTGATCACTTTATTTATTTCTTGGCTTATTTTGATTCCAAGTTTTTGTAGTAGCATATCTTCTTCTTTCAATCACATTTAATATTCAAAATTTTTAATTTGATTAAATTAAATTTGCATTGTGTTGTATGCATCTATTATAACTTGTAGTAGAAAAATTATTCATTTCTAGGAACGTATTATATGGATATCAAATTTTGATGCTCCGTTTAACTTGTATCTATTCTTTAAAAAAATTTATATGTTTATTTTCGTGGCAACTTCAGCTATATAATATTTAAAACTAGTCTCAACAAATGTCCAACTTCAATGTATGAAGTTTGTCACTTTTTATCGACTTGAACCAGCTGGTCTGACTTCAGTTATTTCTGTTTGAAGTTTATGTACTACAGAAGACTAAAGTCCAAATAATGAATGGCTGGAGTCACACAAAAATAATTAAATTGAAGTTTAAACAAAAATAGTTGCACTTCATTTATATCTATTTTCATATTCCCTTTATTCCTTAATAAATACTTTTTTTGGGAGTCTGATTTTGTTCTTAAATAAGTGTATGTTTAATTATACGCAAATACTTTAATTATAATATTTCTTGTAGATTAATATAGTAATGAATGTCAACGTAAAAAGAAACAAAATTTAGTTATGGATAAGCTGATAAAGTTATCTCTAATTTTTTAAAAGTGAGTAATTTATTAAAAGGGGTGTCCAAAACTAAAAGAGACATTTATTTAGAAAAGGAGGAAGTATATTGTACTCTTTCTGGAGAAAATTGAAGGAAAGGTGTCTTTTAAGTCTTGAATGAAGGATTGGTGACATTGACCAACTTAAAGGGTCAAACATCATTAGGAAACCCGATTAAGTTAATTTTGGACTTTATTAATATTTTTAAAACTTTCTAATCTTTTCAAAAATACAAATCAACCCACACCCCCTTCAATCCAAATCAATTGTCTCTCTCGACAGCTTCACTCAACTCTCTCCCAACCAACAGTTCTGCAAAATTCTCCCTTGAATCCCCGACGACTTCAACCTCCGGCGTTCCCTTTCGACTTTCAGCAGTCAATGACGTGAAGATTTCTCCGGCGACAACAACTCCGAGTTCTTTGTCGTCCCATTTTCTTTTTTACAAGTAAAAAATTATGAAGAAATAGAGGAACTTGAGCCAACTACTCTTCTAGTATTGGTTAATAATTTCAATATTTCTTAAATTTAAAATGTGTACTAAATAAAACCTAATTTCTGACATTTCTTCTTCTTGTTGTCGAACTGTTGATTCAAATTTAATGGTAATTTTTTGCCACAGTTGATGTTCTTTGTGTGTGTGTGTGATGTGTTGGTTTTGCTGGGTTGATTTGTTGTTTGTCTTGATAAAAATGGTGTTGCAACAAATGAAAACATCTGATACAACAGATGAAAATATCTGTGCAACAGATGAAAATTTGATGCAACTATGAAAATTTGATGCAACAGATGAACAATCTAACAGATCATTCATCTATTGCGACAAACGACTCTTCTGTTTGGAAGAAATCTAAATAATATTGATCCAACAGATAACTCATTTTTCAATAGATGAGTGATATGTTTTAACAGATCAGTGATTTGTTTTATTATTTTCAACGGGTCACTCATCTGTTGCAACAGGTTGGTTATATGTTGCAACAGATAACCTACCTGGTGAAACAGATGAGTAATCTGTTTTTACTCTTTCCAATGGATTACACATCCATTGCAACAGATTGGTTATATGTTGCAATAGATAAACTACCGTGTGCAACAGATTAGTGATCTATTTTTATAGTTTCCAACGATTTATTCATCCGTTGCAACGATTGGTTATATGTTTTATCAGATAAAATACTTGTTGGGACAAATTAGTGATCTATTTTTATGGTTTCCAACAGATTACTCATCTGTTGTAATAGGTTGGTTATATATTGCAACAGATAAACTACCTGGTGCAATAGATTTATGATCTGTTTTATGGTTTCCAACGGATTACTCATCCATTACAACAGGTTGGTTATATGTTGCAATAGATAAACTACCTGGTGCAATAGATCAGTGATTTGTTTTATTATTTTCAACGGGTCACTCATCTGTTGCAACAGGTTGGTTATATGTTGCAACAGATAACCTACCTGGTGAAACAGATGAGTAATCTGTTTTTACTCTTTTCAATGGATTACACATCCATTGCAACAGGTTGGTTATATGTTGCAATAAATAAACTACCTGGTGCAATAGATCAGTGATCTATTTTTACTATTTTTAATGAATTACTCATCCGTTGTAATAGGTTGGTATATGTTGCAACAGATAAACTAAGTGGTGCAATAGATTAGTAATCTATTTTTATGATTTTCAACGGTTAACTCATCCACTTCAACGATTAGTTATATGTTGCATCAGATAAATTACCTGGTGCAACAGATTAGTGATCTATTTTTATTTTTTCAATGGTTTACTCATCCAATAGAACAAGTCGGTTATATGTTGCAACAGATAACATACATGGTGCAACAGATGTGTGGTCTGTTGTAACTATTATTTTACTATTGCGCATGTTAGATTTACTGTAATCCCTTTTTAACGATGCGTTAATCAATTATAATATATTTTATGTTCTTGTTAAGTTAAGATAATATGGCTCCAAAAAGAAAAAAATGAATCAAGTCCAAGTAAAGAAACAAGTGCAGCAGCTCGGCTACATCCACCACTCTATGAGCTTTCTTTACAAGCGTTATCTCAATCAAAAGCAGAAGATAATGAACACAGGGAGGAGGAATATTTCAAAAGAGATGATTAAATGCTAATAGCCCTTCTGCCAAAGAGTTGGTCAAAACCTTCAGCATTGATAGTTATCCTGTGAGAATACAGTGCGATAGTGGTACAGATTTAACGGGTGATTTTGTGGTTAAGTCAGCCATGGGAAAATCTTTCGACGCCTTCAGAAAAATATTTCAAGAACAAAAATTGGATTCTTATTTCAGGGAAAGATGCTTTGGAAAATATCTTGATTTGCTGGAGGACAGCAATGCTCGTTTTTAGATGAAAAAGGTATATGATCTTCTCAAGCGTAGGTTTATGTATGAAAACAAAGATAAGATGGATGAGGTATGGATAAATTACTGTGGCATGCCTGTTTGTTTTGGTTGGAAGGAGTTTGCCATAGTTACTAGACTAAAATGTCATCCTTCTTCTCAAGTTATGCCTACTCTGACCCAAAAAAAGCACCCCGTACACCCAAAAAAAGCAAAGACAAGTCGAGTGATCGTGATGACCTAGTGTCCATTGTTGGTCCAAGCTTCAAAAACAAAAATTTAATAGAAACGTTAAAAGGTAAAGGACTCTCAAAGAAGCACAAGCAATCATTGTGCTTGGTTTGTTTTGTATATAATATTCTTTGGGCGAGAGACATTAACAACAACATAAGCCTCAGTTTAATAAATCTCTTAGAGAATCTTGAGGCATTTAATAGCTATCCTTGAGGTTATGAAAGCTTCAAAATGACTGACAAATATTTGTTGACTCCGTTAACGCCAAAGATAGTTAACTTATATAGCTTTCCATGGGCCTTCATGGTAAATATTTCTTTTATCATGATATGATTCATTTTTTTATTTAATAATGCTTTTAATTTATTAGCATTATGTTATAAGCTTGGCATTTGAAGTCATTCCTTATTTGAGATAACAAGTGAACTACCAGGAAGAAGTTTTCTATCCAAGAATCTTGAGATGGTTGTCGGCCAAAATCGATAAAAATATAAAATTTCTTGATCTTTTCAATCCCCCGAAGGAAGCAGTAAGTCCAATTCTAATCAATTTTTTTATTTTTATTAATCATTATTTTAAATGATTTTATCATCATTCTAATATATGTACTGATTTATTTTAGATTATTCATCCATGGCTTGTTCCGGCCAACCGAGAGTTTGAAGATGCCATTTTTTCTTACTTTACGGTCTGTGCAAACTTTATCGGACCCTAAGGTCGTTGATAGAATAAAAATAAAATTGTTTGGAGCAACAACCATCACAAGAAAAATAATTTTGGAGGGTGGACTTGTTGTTGTTGATGATGGTAGTGGTAGTAGTAGTGGTAGTGGTGCTGCTGCTGGGGCTAATGATGCTCCTTTTACAATTTTTGAAACAACAAGCCATTATGATTATGATCATACTGGTTGTATAGATTTTCTCCAGATTTTACCACATCTAGCAAATGTTCTACATGCAAATGTCAAGACTGTAAGGTAAAACACGATGGAGTGATTAATGCTATTAATGCACTAACTGCTTTTGTTAAGAAAATAACATCTAAGAGGGGTGTCATTCCATTAAAGAGGATTTTATATCCATACACTCTACTAGAGATCTAGGTGGCTAAGAGTAGAAGGAAAGATATTTCCAAGGCATCATCAAGCATAAAAAAAAGTAAAATTACAACGCCTCTGTCTTTGTCTTGAACCGTTGTTCAGTGTGTAAGGGCCATAGGAGAACAACATGAGCTGAAGAAGGTGAATGTACATCATTTGTTCCATCAAACAAACAGACACACATCTATTTCAACAGATGATATATCTACTGAAAATTATCAAACAGATATATACATCTGTTGCAACAGTTGTCTAACCTGTTGCATTAGATATGTTATCTGTTACAATAAATGGATCTTATGTTACAACAGATAGGTTATCTATTCAAAATTATCGTACTGCTCTGATTTACCTATTCGAATTTATCCCAATAGATGATTCATCTATTGCAACATAAGACTCATCTGTTGTAACAGATAGACTATCTATTTTATATTTATAAATAGTATTGACAATTCTGACTTTCTAGGTGGATGTCACGGTAGAAGCTACTGCTGATGAGCATAATATCACAGTTGATAATTCATCAACTGCTTTCAAAGAAGAAGAAAAAGTGAAGCTTGTCAGTTTGGGAGAATGGAAGAATTACTCATTTGAAGGGTTCAACATCTCAGATGAAGCTCTAAAAAAACTAACATAGTTGATCAATAACTATTCAGAATGGATTGTCGATAGGCTGTTAAAGCATCATGCCAGTAGATACATAAATCAATTTTAAAGATATTGGTTTATACAATTCTCATTGTAAGAACATGACATTAACACATATAAATCATCATATTGAAAACAAAATACGAACACTAAAAAATGAACGAATCGAGTCTTGGTTATGATATGTTCGACTTTATTGTTGCACATCTTGAAATGAAGAATTGGTTCTATTTGATGTAACAGCCTCAAAATTGCTGGAATGATGAGGTTTAAATGTCATACATATTACTATTAACTAATACTTTATTTAATTGCATCTGTATATTAATTTTTTTATCACGCAATCCAAAATGTTTGATAATATGTGCAGCACATCGATGTCATTTTTGAATACCTCTGAAAGAAGGCCAAGTTGCAAACACAAGAACAATACAGATACACGACAGGCAATTATTTGTACAAATTTTACATCAATAATGCCTACAATAGGTATTGTCAACAACAGCCAAAAGTTTTCCGAAATAAGGAATGCTTAATCAACATCATCAAAGGTTTTAGCATTCCAGCTGGCTTACCTTGGCATTTGGTCGACGAAGTGTACATCCCAATCAATTATGGTGATGAATTTCATTGGGTGTTGGCTGTTGTCGTTCTAAAAGAGAGGGCATCCGAGTTTATGACTCGATGTCGCGAAGGAGACATTCTGGGCCATCGTTTGAGATACAAAAACTGGCAAAAATATTGCCTACTTACCTTGATATGAGTGAATTTTTGGACCAATAGGTTCGTACTGATTGGTCGATGATTGAAGCATACCGGATAAAATGGGTAATCCATTTGATGTACAATATGTTGAAGGGATTGCTCAATAAACCATTGGTAGCCTGGAAGTTTAAGTGTCATGATTTAGTTTCGTTTCACAACACTTGCATGAACTGCAGGATATGGATTATCTATTTTTTAAAATACAGGGATTGCGATCTTTTTGTTGCCTCCTACGCCAAGTATTTGAGCGATGGATTACAAGTATCATATGATGGACTTGATACCGGATTACTCTGCAAAAGATATGCTGCTCTTTTATGGAAATAAGGAGAAGCGAAAGCTCAGAAGTCGTACGCAAGCGGCATTAAAGATCCACGACGACCAAAGCCGAATTTCATAACACCGAATGAAAAACAACTTGTCCATATTGAGTAGATCTTTATAGCTTGAGTCTGTCAATGTAATAACCTATCCTCCTTGATTTAACTTGTTTATTTATTTGTAGAGTAGATCATTTGTACCCATAATAATTTTTTTATATTTTATTTATTTATTTAAGTTATTTCATGTAATTTCTGAAGGCTTCAATTTATTTTATGTTGTCTATGAATATAATTTAATCCTTAGTTTTGAACATGTTAATTAAAAGGGAATATTAAATTCAAACATTGTAACAGATAATACATCTGCTGCAACAGATGAATATCTTATCAAATATATTTTGCCATATATTGCAACATGAGATGCAACATGTAGGTCATCTGTTGGAAATTATAACAGGTCTTCCTATTTTCTTGATTTGCTCCAACAGATTACCTATCAGTTACAATAGATAGATTATATGTTGCAACAGATTGTATATATGTTACGACGGACAACTGGGAAACATCTGCATAATGCAACAGATGACCAACCTATTCCAATAGATAATCAATCTCTCACAACAGGTATTATATCCGTTACAACAGATATACAATTTGTTACATTATAAAAATTCAACTTTCTCCAGATATAAAAATTATTGGCATTATATGTAAAGTGAAGTGGCTTGAAATAAAAAATTATTATCGTGTTCGTCTTCATCTTTGTACATATTATTCTTTATACACGTGCTCCAACCATTTAGTTAGGTCATCTGTTGGAAATTATATAATAGGTCTTCCTACTTTCTCGATTTGTTCCAACAGATTACCTATCAGTTGCAATAGATAGATTATATGTTGCAACAGATTGTATATATGTTACGACGGACAACTGGGAAACATCTGCATAATGCAACAGATGACCAACCTATTCCAACAGATAATCAATTTGTCACAACAGGTACTATATCCGTTACAACAGATATAAAATTTGTTGCATTATAAAAATTCAACTTTCGCCAGATATAAAAATTATTTTCACTACATGTAAAGTGAAATAACTTGAAATAAAAAATTATTATTGTGTTCGTCTCTTTCTTTGTACATATTCTTCTTTATACACGGGATCTAACCATTTAGTTAGGTCATCTACTGGAAATTATATAACAGGTCTTCCTACTTTCTTGATTTGTTCCAACAGATTACCTATCAGCTGCAACAGATAGATTATATGTTGCAACAGATTGTATATCTATTGCGACAGACAGACTGAAAAATATCTACATAATGCAACAGATGACCAACTTATTTCAACAGATAATCAATCTGTCACAACAGGTACTATATCTGTTACAACAGATATACAATCTGTTGCATTATAAAAATTCAACTTTTGCCAGACATAAAAATTATTGCCACTACATGTAAAGTGAAGTGGCTTGAAATAAAAAATTATTATCGTGTTCGTTTCTGTCTTTGTACATATTTTTTTTATACATGGGCTCCAACCATTTAGTTAGTACCCCATAAGCCCAAACCTCTTGCACCTTTCCCACAACGACATCGCACATAGCGGTCATTTCTGCATCGGTCAACAAACACTCGATGTATGCAAGTGAGTACGGAGATTTAGGAGTTTCTATGAGAGTTTAGGTCATGGCAGCTATTTTTTTGCTCTGATGAGGAAGTTATGGAATTGGGTTAACGAGAAGTTGATGATATTTCTATAGTCTTTCAATGAGTATTAAATTTGGTACTCATTGAGTTTGGTATAGCCTTTCAATGAGATTTGTATAGTGAGAAGTTGATGATATTTGGCATCCATTAATCTTTTTTTCATTTCTCTTCCTATTATTTTCTTCAATTTCAGAAGTTAAAACGTTAATACTCACCTATCAATTTTCTTATTTATTTATCAACTGTGAAAATTGTGACTGAATTTATGGTTATACAAGAAGAATAAGTGCAATAGTGATAGAATCACTCAAGGAAATTTTATGATGGGTGAGATGCGTCACATCATACTTGTGTGAGGGTCATTATTTATTGACATATGTGCATTATGGGTCTCACTTTATTAATATTTTACTCCATTTTAATTTTTCTCTTCAACCAATTGGCTAAGCTTGACAATAGAAATATTTTTTATTATGTTTTATTAGTTTTACTCAAAATATTTGATTGCACAAATAATCTAGTGAAAGAATTAGTAATATCTAGTAATTTATATTTTTGTAATTAATTAAAGTCATTGACAGTAAAAAAATATAAGAATAAAAATAAATATTTTAATTTTTGATTTATTAAGTTATATTTGATCAAGAGTAAACATTCATAAAGTTATTCTTCTTATTTTTTTACAGTTTAACACCATAGTGTGTCCAACTATTTCATTTCATTGTTCCTTTTTAATTGAATGTTTTATAATTAATTTGTATACATAAGTAATAAAATATTTATATTACGTAGGCGTTTGACCATGAAAGTCAAAAAAAAAAAAGAAGTACAATATAAGAATTGAAGTAAGAGTTGTGTTTGGACATAATTTTTTGAAAGATTTTTTTTAGATTTAAAAAGACAACATGAAATAGTGAGATACAACAAAAGTAAAAGTAATTGCACCCAAAGTTGTGGCCTAATAGTTCAAAATGGGTTGAGCATCATAAAGTCTCAAGTTCAATTTCAAAAAAAGACAAGCATTAGGTAATATTTTCTCATCTGTTTTATTCTTGATGGACAAACTTGTCTCTTCAGTATAATAAATAATTTAAAAATAAAATATATGTACTAATTATCAAATGAAGAAGATATATATGCATGATATAAAAAAAATCAAATAAAATTGATTTAAAAAAAATAGACAACACAAGAATTAAATAAAAAGGCAAAATGAACAAAATGGAGAAAAACTCTAATGAAATAAATGGAGAAAAACTGTTGATGAGTAAAAGGAGGGGAAAGAGAAATAATAGGTGAAAGGGGGTGAGAGAGGTAGGACCCACATTTTGTTTAATCTAAAAATAATTCTTCTCACACCAAGTCATACTTGTGCCTCAACCACCATAAATTTTTTCGAATTATTCATTGTCAATTTGATAGATTCATCAATAGCATCTTGAAAAGTTCGACTTTAAAAAATAAATTTCGTCAATCTATTTCATTTTCAATAAGAATATTTTGAGAAAGAATTTAGAGATTTTCACTATTATTAAGTTGTTTGAATAACTTTAAAGTAGTATTTCAATGATGTTTTAATGGTTGACTGTTGATTTTGAAATTGAGTGCAAAGTAAACTACTTAATATTTTCTGAATGTGTAGGGTGAGGGTACAATTGTTATTTTATAGATTATGGTGGCGAAGAAGGTGTTGGGTTTGTCAATTTTAATGGTGGACACCGATTCTAATGGCGGCGGTGGTTTGGTGGCTTCAATGAATGTCTTTATGCTATGAAGAAGAAAGTGAATTAGATAAGAGAGAAATAAAAATGAAAAGAGAAGAAAAATATTAAAAATACATATATTTTTATGAAAAAAAATTAAAAATAAAATTTTAATACTTTTCTTTTTCTAATTCTCTCAAAGAGAGTGATATACACTCACTAGGCTACATAGACATTTAGGGGTATAAAAACAACAACAACAACAACAACAAACTCATTGTATTCCCACACAGTAGGGTCTGGGGAGGGTAAAATATACGCAGTTCATACCACCACCTCCGGAGAGGTAGAAAGGTTGTTTCCGATAGACCATCGGCTGAAGACAAAGAATAATAAACAAATTCATAATAAAGCATGAAACAAGATGGAATAACAAAAATAAGACACCCATACAGTAATACCCTATACTAACGAACCAAAAGTACCCGTACCCCAAAACTTTCCTAACTACTAACTACGACCCCTTCCCCTACACAGGCACTAGCCTTCTATCCTAGTTCGCATCCTGCAAACCTTTCTATCTAGAGTCATGTCCTCAGAAAGCTTTAACTGTTCCATGTCACGTCTAATCACATCTCTATAATATTTCTTCAGCCTACCCCTACCCCGCCTAAAATCATCCAAAGCAAGTTTTTCACACCTACGAACTGGGGCATTTGTGCCCCTCCTCATCATGTGCCCGAACCATCTCAACCAAACTTCCCGCATCTTATCATCCACCGAAGTCACTCCAACCTTCTCCTGAATAGTCTCATTCCTAGTTCTATCACTCATAGTAAGCCCACACATCCAACGCAGCATCCGCATTTCTGCCACCTTCAGTTTTTGGATATAAGAGTTATTCACTGGCCAACACTCCGTGTATACCTGTCAAACGGGTCGAGTTGACCCGGCCCAAACCAACCCACTCAATAAAACAGGCCCGGTATGACCCAGCCCGGTCATCTCATGGGTTGTAGGGTACCGGGTACCGGACTGAATTATTTTTTGGGTTGGGCCTAGTTAACCCGGCCCAGACCAGGCTCGACGGTTAACCGACCCGGCTCGACCCGATTTGTTTTTTAAAAAAATCCAGATTTTATCAAAAATTGGTCGTTGGGCCATTATAACCGTTGGGCCCAACGGTAATATAGCCGTTCGGAGCCCAAAACGGCTATTTTAGCCTTTTTATTAAAAAAAAATAATTAAATTATTTTTTTTAATTCAAAAAAAAATCCTATAAATACCCTACACTTTCAAATTATTTTCCACACAATTTTTCATTCTCTCAAATCTCAATTCTCAAATATTCTATATATTTCCTAAAGTGCTCACTTTAATTTTTTAATTTTGCGATTACAAAGTACGACTGCAAGTTTCTAAAGTCACAACCTTCGGATACTTCAAAAATTTGGTATTATCATTCCATCTCTTGCGTTTAATTTTTAATTAGTGTATTAATTATTGAATATTTAATTTTATTATATTTGTGTATTTTGAATTTTTTTAGTTTAATTTATATTATGGATAAATTAAGAAACCTCGTCACTAAAGGTGTTAAAATTTTTTATCCCAGAAGTGGTAGTGGTAGTAAAAAGTGAATTACTAGCGGTAGAGGTACTTCAAATAGTAGATATACCCGTGTGTCTCCGCCTCCGGTACCGCTTAGTCAACCTTTTGAGGAAGAAATAGGTGTAGGTGCTCACGATAAGGATTATGTAGAAGCTCAGGAAAATTACGGTATAGAAGAAGAAAATGAAGTAGATGCGGTTAATTTAGATGAAGATGATGAAAATATTGGTAAGCCACCCGCAGTAGGAAATGCTAACGTTAGATCTGAATCGGTTAATCTCCCTCCCTGTCCTCCCCGTGCCCCAACTAGTATTGCATGGCAATTATTTGATCGTATATCAGATATTGAGGTGCAATGCAATATTTGTCAACAAATATATAAGCATAAAAAAGGAGGCAAACAAGGGGGTACGGTACGTTAATGAGACATATAAGTGATAATTACGATAGAGAGTTAAAAATTGCTCAAGGTGGTGCGGATGTTGGTGGGCCAACACAAACTAGAATAGATCCAGCAACCGGTCAGGTAATAAAGAAGTATAATAAATTGAGGGATCGAAAAAAAATAGCTAAAATGGTAGTTGTGGGTTGTTTGCCTTTTAGTTTTCCTTCTTCTGATGCATTTATTCATTATATTCAATCAATTTATAATCCTATGTTTAATGGTATTCCTAGAAGTACTTGTCGGGCCGATATTTTTAGACCTCATTCACAATATTATTTTTATTTATCAACATTATTAAAAAATATTCAATGTAGAATGTCCCTAACTTCTGATCTTGGTCGTGCTGTAAATAAAAATGATTATTTAACTGTTATTTGTCACTGGATAGATAGTAATTGTATTATGAAAAAGTATTCTTACTTTTTTATGTGATGAAGATCGTAAATATACTGGAGATTTTATTGCTGATTCTATTGCTAAAGTTGCTGAATTTTATGGTATCGAAATAAAATCTTATGTATTATTTTTGATAATGCTTCTAACAACAAGACTGTTATAACAAAGTTAAAATCTAAGCTATCTCCGCCGTTACGTGAAATTTTTCATGTTAAGTGTGCTTGTGATATATATAATTTAATTGTAAGAGACGATCTTGAGGCTTTTGAGTTTTATATTGAAAAAATTTGGCTTGCCGTTGGTTTTATTCAAGAAAATAATCGAAGATCAAGAATTAGGGACTTTAAACTTAAATGTGAACAAAATGAACTTGCACGATATTGATGCCTGAAGAATATGATAATAGATAGAATGCTACGTATGATTTTTTAAAAACTTTTTATAAATATAGAGTTCATATTGCACTGTGTCTTAACCAGCATTGTGGTTCTTTTGCTAATTCTGCTGATTGCATGCTACATGATTTTGATTGGGTTGTATTTAATGATCTTGTTAAGTTTTTGCAAAAAAATTATATATCTACGGTTGAATTTTTTGGTGCTTATTATCCTACTGTTTGTAATATTTTGGCATATATAGCCGATATTTCTGTTTTGCTCAAAGAATATAAAAATAAAGAAGGTTACGAAGAAGCTGTTGGTGCCATGTTTGCTAAATTTTAAAAATATTTTTTTCCGATTCTTCCTATTTACTTGGTTGGTGTTATGCTAAATTTGTTCATGAAATATAATACTATGTGCCAATTTAGTACTCTTATTTATTATAACTTAGAGATAAATACTAACAATGATTTTGAACAAGTACAACCTGGTTTGTGGACGGCTATGGGTGATGCGAACGCTTACATAAATAAATTATATAACCACTATGCTGATTTAGTTGATTTAGCTGTACCAACAAATATCACTCCAACTGTTGCTCCTCATACTCCCGAGGAGCAATCATCTTCTAAAAGGCCGGCATATAGTGGTTTTCCTGATTCCTTTTACGATTTACATTGTTGGAACAGTGTTGAGGATGGAGCTTACACATCAACTTATCGGGAAAAGCTTAAGTATTATCTTCGGTCGCCGCTAGAGGATTGCAGACGATGGATCAACATGTTGGATTGATGGAGGAGTAATGAAACACAATATCCTGTGCTTTCAAGATTAGCAAGAGATATCCTGGATGCTGCAATGTCAACCGTTGCATCGGAGAGCGCTTTTAGTCAGGGACAACATCAGCTTAGAGACAACCGACATTCATTGGAAAGCAATGCAATGAATGTTCTAGTTTGCCTTAGAGATTGGATTATAGCCGAACGAAGAAATCAACGAATGGAAGCGGAGCTGAACGGCGAGCAGAGACTTGAAGAAATTATGACTTCACGGGAGAATTCAGCAGAATCAAGTTCAATGCATGATTTTGCCCCCGTTGACTTTGACTGGATCATTTTGCAATCAATAAAATTCAACAATCATTCACTCTTTAATCGTTACTTTGTAATTTATTCCATTCAATGATTTAAATTAAATTTTTAGTTTAAATTAAATACTTAGTCTTAATATACTACTAATTTACTATAAAGTATTATTAATTTATTATATTAAGTAGCATATGTTTTATTTAAAGAAGTACATATATTTTAAAGTAGCATGTATATATTGAATGATATGTATATATATGTGTGTATATTCTCTATAGAGGTATATATTTAACGTATACATGTATATATATTTTATAAATTAGTATATAACTATATATATAGATTGTGTATATACTGTAGTATATATATTGTAGTATATTTTATTTAAAATAGTACGTATATATTGAATGGTAGATATATATGTGTGTATATCTTCTATAGACATATATATTTAACGTAAACATGTGTATATGTTTTATAAATTAGTATATAACTATATAGTGTGTGTGTGTGTATATTGTAGTATATATACTATAGTATATTTTATTTAAAGTAGTATCTATATATTGAATGGTACGTATATATATATGTGTATATCTTCTAAAGACATATATTTAACGTATACATATGTATATGTTTTATAAATTAGTATATAACTATATATTTAGTGTGTGT
>NC_061116.1:166240786-166246483 GCF_002878395.1 Capsicum annuum | reverse complement strand
TGGATTTAAGTAATTTTTAGTTTAATTTTTGCCCCTCTTCTAATCTCATTTTACTCTTCATTCTCCTATCCAATTCCATTAATCCAAAATCTTTTATTATCCAATTCCATTAATCCAAAATCTTTTATTATCCAATTCCATTAATCATAGTCATGGAGTTATATAGTTGTCATATGAAATCATTCAACATTACTTTTAACTATTTTTCTTCATCTATCCTATTTTACATGATAATGTTTGATTGAATAAAAATTTAAAATATTAACTCGACTTGTAATCTTGTATATTGCACTTAGTCATAATATTTGTGAGTGTAACTTTTATTTCACTTGAAAATCTGATACGCTCCTAAAGAAATTAATATTTTATCAGTTATCACTATTTTAAATATTAAATTTAGTGTTTATAAATATTTAAAAAAATTATTTATGTTCAGTGGTCCTTGCAGAGACAAAAACTCTATTTTCTTTTCATCTGTCTTAAGCTTGATGAATAGAATTTCCTTATGACTATTAAGTGGCGGACCCATGAATTTAAGGTTGTGGGTGCTAGATTTTTTTATAAAAATTAGTATGTAGCTATAGGGATTCAAACCTAAAAAACTGGACATGAGAGTCACATTCTCAAGTCACTGCACCCAATCATATGTTTGTTCTCTGGGTGTTTTTTAATAAATTATATCATTTATTCTATGTTTCTTATATAATTATACCTAATCTACGTCGAATTTAATGGGTGCCGGAGCATCTCAAAATTACACATGGTCCGCCCCTGTGACTGTCACTGGTGATGGGAGTTGGCAGCAAGTAGGGCTGAACATATTTTGTTTTAAACCAAAAAAATTGAAATTTAATTTTGATTTGATTTTTTTATTTTTCGGATTGGTTTCGATTTTAAATTTTAGAAATTTGATTAAATGATCTGTTTTTTGGATATTCAAAAATAAAATAAAATCGGATAAATTGAAATTATATAAATAATATATTAGTATAATTTTTATATATATATACACTAAAAATATAATATGATTTGATATAACATATAAATATATAAATTATAATCATTTAGTAACTCTAAATTATACTACTTTGCTTTAGACCCTAACTTTAACGTGAAGGCTGTAGTGGTGCTCAGTCATCCTCAATTCGTTAGTTCGTTTGAAATTTCAACATCGCCAAAGGCAGTCAACAGTCATTTACTTCGTTCGGCACTGCCGTCGGCAGTCATTGTCGAGTGTGGCCATTGCTGTCATGCCAACGATGACGACTCAGCGAGATCGATATTTATGGTTATTTCATGCATGTTGAATTAATTATATTTGAGAATGAAAAATATGTTTGAAAAAAAATATATTTTTTAATTGGTCACTACTTTAATTTTTAAAATCGAAACAAAAATGCGAAATAACCGAACCAAATTTGTAAAAATCGAACCAAATCAAAACAATTTTAATTTGATTATAGTTGTCATTTCCATCAATTCAAAAATCAAAAAATCAAATCGACATTCAATAATTAAATTGAACAAATCAAATGTCCACCCTTAGCGGTAATTATTTTGTGGAGTTACTGGACATACGCATAATTTCATCCGGATACCATAAGTATAAGAAAATTTATGGCCAGTGGGACCAACACGTTTTATATAATCTTACTACCTACTCTAATCTGATTCATTCACCAGTGTATTATTGAGGAAAAAGTTTTCAACGCCCTTATATACGTACTATTAATTACTACTTTCTTACAGGTTCAACTATGATTGTTTTGTCTTATTTGGGGAGTTCTGTGGATCATCAAAATATAAAAATCATTCTAATGAATTAAATTAGCGACTCTTGAAAAAGTCTTGTATTTCTTGGTGGTGCTAGTTGAATAAATTAGTTCCACTTCCATGTAAATGAGATAAAGTCTTCCAATTGATAATGAATCACAAAAGGAAAATTAAGTGACACGTAGCCTTTATTTTTAATTGCTAAATTTGATACAAACAACGGATGTAATTGAATCGAATAACTTTTATAAATAATCATATAATTATAATTTATTAATCAAAATTATATAATTATGTTTTTGATAGAAAAATCATAAAAGTTATATCTTACTAAAACAAAAATCACAATTATATAATAAAAAGACCTCAATCTTTTGATAGTGATAATTTTATTATACATTTTAAATATTTTTTATTATTAATTCAATAAACAAAGACCCCCAAAAAAAGGATCGCTCTTGACCCAATTTTTAACCTTTCAATGAGTGATAATCCATCAATTTTTTATCACCTTCAAATGCATCCAAATGGTATGACCTACACATCCTTTAGGTGGAAATCACCTAAATTCTTTCTTAATTTTGCATCCTCAGTTTTAAGGTTTTCATCCAAATTGATGGAGTAGTGATTATTATCTCCAGAGCTCTCAAATCTTGAATATCTATCTTTTCAATGGATTGGAAATAATTTTTGGAATGATTATTATTTCTAATGCTCTAATAACTAAAAATAATAGTTATTGTTCCATAAAATTCAGTCTCTTACTGTACTATTCAAGAAAATGTAACGTTTCTCAATATATATTAACCATACCTTTCATGAATTATGTCGGATAGGGTCAAATCGGTTCTCTTTTAATTGAATATGTATTAAAAAAATTAAAATATAGAGTAAAAAGAAAAATAATCACTCATTGGAATGTTGAGTTTTTCAGCATTTCAAATTTTGTTTTAAGAAATTTTTCTATTAGAAAATATATAATGTGACTTCAATGAAAAATTTTCATAAAGAGTTAAGCATTTACTCTTTACCGAGAAAGGAAGACGGACCTTGTCAAAAACGTGTATACTATGCAAAATATGGTCAATCATTGTATGATATGGACAATATGTTAGTGATGACAAAAGGATAGAGTTATATATTTATTAACTTTAGATAAAGGAAAAGAAAAGTGTTGTCATCTCGGTTCATTATGGAGTTGCGTATTTCTTTTTCAACTGGATGTTTGTTAAATGCTAGTACTTTTTATCATAGATATCCCTAAGTAATTTTTGAAATTTTTTTTGGTACATTATCTATAGACTTTATCATTATTTGACAAATATTTTTAGCAAAAAAATAAATTTTTAAATACTATAAAAAAATAATTTTTGGGCCAAATTTTATTATTTTAAAACTTTTAAATATTTAAATTTTATCTCAAACTTTTAATATTTTATAAAAACACTCTATTATTTATCAATCCAAATTAATATCTATCTATCAACCAGCTCAACTAATAAATCTTATTAATTATATAATGATATTGTTGCATAAAACAGGCTAAAAGTAATATAAATAAAAAAAAATAGATGCTCCTTTATGAGTTGAGCAGTAGCTCGTATATTGATTTGTAAAATTGTTTATAAGCATGTTGGAGTTTATAATCTACAGATTTAATTTTTATCATGAAATATGTTCATTATAAAATAATAATAAAGTTATGAATTTTTAGACCGTATGGGATATAAATTATATTTTTTAAAAAAAATTAAATATTATTTTTAAAAATTATGATTAAATATATGATAAAAATTTACCTAAATCTTTATTCAAAAATAACTTTAAAAAAATATTTGAGAATTTATGACCGATAGCTTAATGTGCTTGAAACTAAAATAGAGATAACCCAAACCTGGACATTACGATTGTTGAATTTTGACAACTTAGAAAAAGGCTTTCCAACTTGGGAATCCTTTTTTTGAATCCCATTATTGTTTGTTATGACTTGGAAGCCAAGTAACTTTTTCTTTCCCTCTCCTATTGATAATCTCTATCGTTTGGTGTAAGGTGTAAGCTATTATAAATTTGTGATAAAAATAAAAATTATTTTATTTCATATTTGATTGGAGGTATTAACTATTCGAAATAAGTTATTCCACTATGTATATATATATATATACACATAGTGGGATAATTAATTTCGAATAGTTAATTTCGAGATTAATTATTACGGGATAACTCTTTTCCAATCAAACAACCCCTAAGAATACAATATTCGTTATATCATTAATCAGCGTTATTAATTATTGCTAGTAAATAATATTTTTACGTTTTAATTTATTTGTTTGAATTTGACATAAAATTTAAGAAAATAAAAAAGAATTTTGAATATATTATGTCCTTAAATTTTATGATTAAAGACTAGTCAAAATAGAAAAAAGACAATCTTTGTAAATATTAACAGACTAAAAAATAAACGAATGACAAATAAATAAAATATTTCCAATTGGGAAAAAATGAATAAGAAACAAAATAACATTTATAATGCAAAGAGATCCTCCATCTAAGCTTGTAATATTTGCCTTGGCTTGCACCTACACCGAAGACGAGTGACGGCAAAAGTAACGAGAAAGAAATGTAGCGTATATAAGCTAATTGATAATTTACGCAAAAAAATGATGTCAGAAAATATTCCCTTTAAAATAAAAATCCAGTTTAATTTTCAATCTTGAGCTAGAATAGTATTCAAGTCTTCGTTAAATACTCCAAATACATTACTCAATAGTCTAATTAAGTTGATTAATAAAATGAATTCTTGCATTTGCCATTTCATTTTAAAAATTAAAATAATCTTATATAAATTAAACAATACTTTATCCTGATTCAAAATTTTATTTTAAATTGAAAAAGAATCATTTGACTACAGAATCTTTGTTAGAAAGGGGACCGGGAGGAACAGAGGCGGACCTAGGATTTCGAGATTGTGAGTGTCATGTCGCTTTTAACGTTAAAGTTATTACTCAAAAAGGATAATTTTTATGGGCGTCCCACTGAAATTTGACTTGTTCGTAAGAGATTTTTGAAGAAAAATTTCACTGAAATATTGTCGAAGAACCTAATTTTTACGAATTCAGTTGGAAATCAGTTAATTTTTTGCTATACGTTTTGCTATTTACACTGTCTCAAATAAAACATATTTTGTCTATTTTATAGACTTTGGGTTTCGATTTAATTATTTATCTTTTCAATTGTAGAGACAAATAGATCAAATAATAAAAATGTGGTTAGTACCATAAATACTATGGAAAATAACTTTTCTACTTCTCCTAAGGTAGTGTATGGACTGCATACATTTTACCCTCCCTAGACCCCACTATGTGAGAATACACTGGGTGTTGTTGTTGTTATTACTATAAATTGTGTAAACAAGAGTTAAATTCAACTTATCAGTCAGCGTGAAAGTACAAAATAGTTGCCAACATTCAATGGATATTTTCAATTCTGTTGTTAAGAAATTATAACATCAAATCAGGTATCATTATTATAATTTATGAGGAGAGGTTAACTATAAATTTGAAGGAAGAAGGAATCTTCAATTATGTTCTACACTTAAGTTAAAAATTCTTAAACAAAGATTACCAAAAAAAAAAAAAAGGAGTCAAACAAAGATTAAGTAAGAGGAAAAAAACTTATAGAAAATAGACTAGCGAACAAAAAGTAACAAAATAATGCTGATGTCTGAATTTGAACTCTGATATGCTACGTGAAATTTCAGCGTGTTTGTCACTGACACTACTATGTCAACTGCTACACCGGGTGGCACTTAAATAATCTAACGATTTTCTTCAAAATATATATACATATAATTTTTCGATCGAAGTTTGCGAATGCCATGACATCCCTGAACCCCAATAGATCCGTCCCTCGGAGGAAAATGCATGA
>NC_061116.1:166092415-166237786 GCF_002878395.1 Capsicum annuum | reverse complement strand
TAAAAATTAGGACATAAAATCATATTTTAAAAAGTTTTTTCAAAAATAAAAAAAAAATTAAAAAAAAATATGGCAAAACACAACTCAACTCCAATTTCAACTCCAACTTCAAAAAATTTTAATTTTCATGACCAAACGGCTACTTAGACTAATAGAATATAAAAACAAATATCAACCATCCGTAGGAAACAAAAGAAGCTTCATATCAAACAAGATAACGACTGCACCAACAAATTTTTCAAGGACTTGTAATCCTCCATATGCAAGCCAAGGCAAATATACTTTTGGCAATATACGATATACAAACTAGTATCAATATCTTCTTTTTGCCACCACACGCCGGAGGATCAATATTGGCTTAACTCAAATCTTAAATCTACCAACCGATTATGGAGATACTCAAACACTCGAGCACATTCTGATGCAAATTCAGACTAACTAAGCCTAAAACGGATATCAACTATCGGGTAGGAGACAAAATAAGTATATATCAAACAAGATAGTGCATTAACAAAAATTTCAAGCACTTCTAATCCTCATAACAAGCCAAGGCAAATAGACCTATGGAAATATACAATAAACAAACTAGAACAATATCAACTTTTTTCCACCACACCTCGGAGGATCAATATTGGCGTGACTCGAATCATCAATCTACGGATCGATGATGGAGGTACTCAACCACTTGAGCAAATCTCACGTGTCACGAACCATTTTAGAACGAAAGAGGAAAAAAAGGAAAAAATTGTCTCCCTTTAATTAGATCTCTCCTTTTTCTAAATTTTTAATTGGTCCTTCAAACTATATGCAGAGAGGTGCAAACAAAGAAATTTTCTTGCAGTTTTGAGAGAGCCATTTAGAGTGCATATAGCTAGCTTTTCTCCAAGGTGGAACATGAAGACCTTTCTCCTTAAGGGACTGTTTGGCTGCTGAACAAAGCAAAGAGATAATGCCATTGAGTTTCTCCTCAGTACCAACAAATATTGACGGAAGAGAATTTAAAAGTTCTTGGTATTCTGTTGTAGGTCTTGCCAACTCAAATTGTGACCTAAAATCTATATCCACTATTACTCTCACTGTTTCTGATTCACTTCTTTCTTTCGTCATCACATCAATGTATTCATAATCACCTGTGAATTGAAATGCTTCAACAACCACAAAAACAAAAAGAAAAAATCAGCAAAAAGAAAATGAGATTGCAATTAATTTTGCTGAATTTAAAAAATATATATTGAAAAAGTTAAAGTTGAAAAAAGAAATATTAAAAAGTTGAAATTATATCTGTATATAAATTTCACTTAAAAAATGTTTGAAAGATTGACATAATTGTAAAAACTATTTGAAAGATAAACATAATTGTGTTATTTTCATTTTTCAAGAAAGTTCAAGTAACTATTTGGTTATAGTATTACTCAAGCTATTACTCCAACTTGAAAATCAGTTTTTCATCTCCTGAAAAAACTTCAAACATATTTTTAATTTCAAGTGGAAACACTTGTCCCAAACACAACTTCAACTTTCAAATACTCTTTCTACCTTAACTTGAAAAACCATTACTTCAACTAAAATACACCTCTAGAAAAAAGCATTTGAAATTGAACCTGAAAAAAATATTTTTGTAAGTTGAAATAGTATCTAGACATGATTTTTATTTGAAAAAAAAGGACAAAGTTCTTTGAATAAACATTATATTTTCACTTAAAATACTTCTCACATAAAATTTTCAATATACATATTTCACCATCCAAACCATTATTTTTTTTTTGGAGTGGATGGGTGGGTGGGGGGGGTGATAGGATTGTTATTGTGGGAACTAGGTAGAATAGTACCTGAAGGACGTCCGGAAGAGGTAATCCAAGAAGTTTTACAAAGAGAAGCTTCATACTCATCCGTTCTTAATCTATTCACAATCCATTGCCTTAACTTTTTAGGCTCCATATTATTAACCATGTTTCTCCAATAAAACAAGATTTTCCCATGAATCTCTGTTTCAGTATCACTAACATTCTCAAGAATACCCTACAAATCAGAAAAAAATTGGATTTTAGATAAAGATGTGAAAAATAAGAAGTCAACATTATTAGATGAAGTCTTTTTTTTTTTTAAAAGAAAAGTGAGGTAACATGTACCTGTAAGGAAAGATAGGTGGTGCGATTATTATGATCAACAAGTTCATCAACTTGAAAAGTTTCACAATCCAATTCAATAAAATCACTGACCATTTGGGACAGCTTATCTTCTTCAAGTTCAGAAATGACCATCATTTCTTTCTTGCTTCTCATGTTGATTTTTTTCATATATAAAGATATAAAGAAGAGGAAAAACAGATGGTGACTTGAAACTTTTAAGCTAATGAGGTTTCTTTGTTTGTTTGGAAGCCTATGTATTTATATTACATAAAGAAAGGAAATCTTAAGGATTAATTGCTATGGGGATATGCTTTTTTGATGTCATCAATGGAATATACATGTCCACATCATATACTCATCAATAGAGTGTTGGCAAAGGTGGTATTTAGGAGTAATGCAAATTAGCTTAGATTAACTTTTGGTCATTTCCTCTCTATTTCTTGCTTGACTTTTTAGGGTCTTTGACTCTTGACCCATAAAGAAGTTGTTCTCTCATCTATTCCCCGAAGTGTTTGTGATTTAATTTGAATCGATTTTTCACGGAAATTAAAATTAAATTAATTTATTAAATTTTTTCAATTATTAAAATTAAATATAATCAATATTCATCGATTTAGTTATTGACAATTTTATTGATTTTAAAAAACTCTAATTGTATTTTTCTTTTTTGTTTTTCTCCTACAATTAGGAAAGAATCTCTCATCCTTTCCAAATTATACTAATTCAAATTACTACTGAAAATTATCTCTATAACAATAGATCTTTTAGCAATGGTTATCAAAGCGTTGCGGCAGGATGTCTATTGCAACGATTCCAATCCGGACAAAAAATAATTATTCTACTATCTATAATATAATTTTATAATCGTTTATATTAAAAATTATCCATTGCAATAGGTAGACTTATAGCAATAATTTTCATAACCATTGCCATAAAGAATCTATGGCAACACTTAATGGGTAAAAATATACCTATTACATCATGTCTTTTAATTTTCTTCAAAAAAATGGGAAAAGACATCGTTTACATTCCAAATTATACAAGAAAAGTCGAAGCCATACCTGAACTATCATAGTAACCTATTACACACCTAAATTACCTCCTTAGAAGGTAACGTGGAAGAGAAAGTGCATTCACCTTCCTTAAGGTGCGTGAGATGAATAACCAAAATCTTAAAATGACATAATTGCACAGATGTCACTCTTTCATTAGTCATTATATCATTAATTATCCTAAGATTCTTCTTAATATATACAATTAAATTAATTATTTTTTCAATTAAAAAAATATTAATTAAATTAATTTTTTTATTTATTCATTTTATATGTGGGTCCCGTCTTCTTCAAAAATTTTGCTCTTTTTCTGTTGGGTTCGTTGAAGTAATCTTTTCCAAAATCTCCACGAAAACATCTCTAATCTTTTGCCTTAAAGCTTTTAAAGAGGATCTTTAACGAAGAAATTGAAAATAGTGAAAAATATGAAGGCTTCCATTGGAAAGTTCATTATTTTTTTTTGATAAAGTCCATAATTTTTGATTCAAACACAATGAAAAATTCAGTCGGAGAAAAACAACGAAAATAATTATTGAGGAAGATAAAGGACTTCGACAAAAAATCTCATGATATTTATATATATAATTTATCAAAAATACATCGGAGAAGACGATTACTTTCTCTTCGTCTTCTCCATTCTCGTCAGAGCATCACCATGACCATCATAATGCCATTTCAATCTCACGTAATCAATAATATACGTAGTTATTTTTATACACAAAGAATACTAATAAAATGTTTGATTTTAATCTTGAGTTATTAAAATTTTTGAAAATTTTTAGCATTTTATCCATCTGCTTCACCGGCAATAATGATGTTATCACCGCCTATCAAAATTTCACTGCAACTTTTATCCTCAAAATACGATTTCCTATTATTTATTTCTCCCTTTGAATTTTTCTCTTTTTCCTTCAATTTATCAATCAAGAATGAAGAAGGAAGAAGAAGAGACTTGAAAGAAGAAGAACCCAAAAGTTTTTTTTTTTTGTTTTAAGCACAATAGCTGAGATTTTTCTTCTTTGGTTGTCCTGTCGCAACATCACCTTCAACATCCATCATGATTTGGAGAATGAATTGGCTGCGAAGATACTGCGAAAGTAAGTGCAGCTAGGATTATGATGAAGTGGATGAAAAAAAGAAACCAAAAGAAATGAGAAAGTATTTTGGATAAAAAGTAGTAAAGAAAAAGGAAAAAGTAGGAAAAATAATAAATTTATTATTTTTTTCATATTATGCTGATGTGACACTGATATGACAGACGCGTGTGAAACACCGCACTACATATAAGTGTATGATAAATTATAGGATGTAAAAATATCACTTTTTATAATTTAAATGTGTAATAGGTAACTAATATAGTAAAAACAATGCGTTTTCAAAAAAATAAATTCACAAGTCCCCAAAATTAGAACCCTCTTCCGCCCAAATTTCACAAGTCCCCCAAATTAAAACTCTCTTCTATGATATTTGTCGGCTCAATTTGTCACAAGTCCGCCCAAAATTTGTCAATTTGTGCTTTTGTTTGTCAGCTTAATTTGTAATTTGAAACCCTAGGAGCTCTCTTCTTGGTCTAGAACCCAAAAATTTGTGATTTGAGATCTGGTCGGTGGCAGCTCGATGTGATTTGAACCTGTCGCAACTCAATACTTGTAGGCCACCGTGGTCTTCTCGGAGACTCCAATTTCATCAGGTATCGCTGTTTTGTTCTGGTTCGTTGTTCAACCCTAATTTGATTATGGTTAGCTGTAAATATTGCTATTTTTTGAGTAGTTGATTATTTCATACTTTATCCTGATGTGATTGTGTTAAAGTGCTTGGTAAGTTGGAATTTGTGTTGTTTAACGGATGTTGAACTGGAAATTCGTTGAGTATAGAGACTGTGTATCATAATTAAGAGCATGAGAAGTAGTTATTGATTTAAGGTTTTGAGAATGATGTGATTCTTCTAGAGAAAATTCAAATAGATAAAGAGTACTATTTGTTATGTTGTAGCTTGCAAGATGTACAACATTCGATTAAATTATTCAAAATTGATGATTTGATTAAGTCTAACCTGCAATTTCTGAGGCTGCATCTGTCTATGGAAAAGCATAATAAGGTAAACATATCATGTAGTTCTGATAACAACAACAACAGCAACAACAACAACAACAAACCTAGTTTATTCCCACATAGTGAGGTCTGGGGAGGGTAAGATGTACGCAGTCCATGCCACTACCTCCGAAGAAGTAGCAAGGCTGTTTCCGATAGACCCCCGGCTCAAGACAGGGAATAGTAAAAATATGACAATACATAAATACGCTAATTACAAAAGAATAGTGAATAGAGGAATAGTAAACAAAGAAGAGTAAGCAATCGTAATACAACATGCATCAAGGTAGCAAAACAGGCTTAATACACCCACCAAGTAAAGCCCTACCCTACCTACCTAACTTGGCGCTAGCCTTCTAACCTAATACGCGTCTTCCAGATTTTCCTGTCTATGATCATGTCCTCAGTAAGCTGTAACTGCTCCATGTCCCGCCTAATCACCTCTCTCCAGTATTTCTTCGGCCTACCTCTACCCCTCCTAAAGCCATCCAAAGCAAGCCTCTCACACCTACGAACCGGTGCATCCGTGCCCCTCCTCATCACATGCCCAAACCATCTCAATCTTCCTTCCTGCATCTTATCCTCCACCGAAGCCATTCCCACCTTCTCCCGAATAATCTCATTCCGAACTCTATCACCCTTAGTAAGTTCGCACATCCAACGCAACATTCTCATTTCCGCCACCTTCACTTTTTGGATGTGAGAGTTCTTTACTGGCCAACACTCCGCACCATACAGCATGGCCGGACGGACTGCCATCCTGTAGAATTTGCCTTTAAGCTTTAGGGGAACTTTCTTATCACACAACACCACCGAGGTGAGCTTCCACTTCATCCATCCCGCCCTAATATGGTGAGAGACATCCTTATCAATCTCGTCATTTCCCTAAATCATAGACCCAAGATACTTAAAACTATCCCTCTTACAAACCGCCTGAGAATCCAACCTTACTACCACCTCGTCTTCCTCCCTCGAGCCATTAAACTTACATTCCAAATATTCGGTCTTGCTCCTACTCAACTTGAACCCTTTAGACTCAAGGGTCTGTCTCCACACCTCTAATTTATCATTCACACCCCCTCGAGTCTCATTAATCAAAACCACATTATCTGTAAAAAACATACACTAGGGCACCTCTCCTTGGATACGCCGCGTCAACACATCCATCACCAAAGAAAACAAAAACGGGCTAAGAGTAAATCCCTGATGCAACCCTGTCAAGACAAGGAAATGTTCTGAATCGCCTCCCGTCATCCTCACCTGGGTCTTAGCTCCATCATACATGTCCTTGATTGCTCTAATATACGCCATCGGGACTCCACTCACCTCCAACCATCTCCAAAGGACTTTCCTAGGGACTTTGTCGTACGCTTTCTCCAAGTCGATAAACACCATGTGTAGGTCCTTCTTCCTTTACCTGTACTGTTCCACCAGTCTCCGCACTAGGTGAATTATCTCTTTCGTCGAGCGCCCGGGCATAAATCCAAACTGGTTCTCCGAAATAGACACTGCCTTCCTCAACCTCAACTCAACCACTCTCTCCGAAATCTTCAGAGTGTAACTCAATAACTTAATACCCTGATAGTTGTTGCAACTCTGGATGTCACTCTTATTCGTATACAGAGGTATCATAGTACTCCATCGCCAGTCCTCGGGCATTTTCGTTGACTTGAAAATGCCGTTAAATAAATCAGTCAACCACCTCAAACCAGCCTCACCAGTGAACTTCCAAAAATCCACGAGAATCTCATCAGGCCCGTCGCCCTACCCCTTCACATACTGTGAACGGCCTCTCTAACCTTCTCCACCTTAAAACGTCTACAATACCTAAAATCACGACACTCTCCTGATTGCTCCAGCTCCCCTAACACAATTACTCTATCCCCTTCATCATTCAAGAGCCTATGAAAATATGACTGCCATCTTTTCTTAATGTGAGCATCCTTCATCAACACTCTACCATCCTCCGCATTAATACACTTCACCTGGTCGAGGTCACAGCCCTTCCTCTCCCTCGCCTTAGCCAGCCTAAACAACCTCTTTTCCCCTTTTTTCTCCTCTAACCCCGCATACAAACATTCAAACGCTGCTTTCTTAGCAGCCGTAACTGCTAGCTTAGCCTCCTTCCTCGCTAACTTGTACTCCACCCTATTTACCCGCTTCTCTTCTTCATCCTTACCCTCAACCAACTTAGCATACGCCCCCTTCTTAGTCTCCACTTTCTTCTTAACTTCTTCATTCCACCACCAATCCCCCCGATGGTGACTGGCCCGGCCCCTAGACACATCCAACACTTCCCTGGCAGTTTCCTTGATGCACCTAGACGCCCTATCCCACATACCATCTACGTCTCCCTTACACTCCCACACCCCCATACCCGTCAACTTTTCCCTTATCTCTCACGCATTCACTGGTGTCAAGCTGCCCCACTTAATTCTCGGTCGACCCTCCACACCCCTATTCCTCTTGTCCTTCTTTATACCTAAGTCCATCACCAAGAGCCTATGCTGGGTCGAAAGATTCTCACTCGAAATGACCTTACAGTCCCTACACAACACCCTATCCTCTTTCCTAAGCAGCAAAAAGTCTATTTGGGTCTTGGCTATCGCACTTCGAAAGGTGATCGTCCTTCTTCGGGAAGCTCGAATTCACCACCACCAGCCCAAAGGACCTCGCAAACTCCAACAGAGCAGTTCCCTCCTTATTTTTCTCCCCAAAACCAAAACCACCATGCACATCACCAAAGCCTCCCGGTAACACCCCGATGTGCCCATTGAAATCCCTTGCTACAACAATCTTCTCAGAGCTAGGCACGCCTCGCACCACCTCATCCAAGCCCTCCCAAAATCGCATCTTCTCCTCCCCATCTAAGCCCACCTGCGGCGCATACACACTACACACGTTCAGGGTAAACCCCCCAAAGACCAACTTACTAGTCATCAACCTATCACTAATTCTCTTCACCTCCACTACCTGCTCTCTAAGCTCTTCATCTACTAGGATGCCAACTTCATTCCTACGCCTCTCGTTTCCTGAGTACCAAAGCTTGTAACCATTCACATCTCTAGCCTTAGACCCTACCCACTTGGTCTCCTGGACACACGCAATATTGATTCTCCTCTTTCTAAGAGTCTTCACCAGCTCTATAGACTTTTCCTAGAGAGTCCCTATAGTCCAAGACCCAACCCTCAGCCTATCAACTCTAGCGACACGTCTTCCTCTACCGCCCTTAACGCCAGACCTTGCCCCCCTCCCCCACTTGCCCTACTCTCGTCCCCCACTCCCAGCACAGCCCCCCGCCCCAAACCCCTGGACATGACCCCATGTAGTTCTGATAAACACAGGTTAATCCAAGATTTGACTTTTATGGATTCGATTTTGATTCTATTTTGATTTATTGGGTGCAAAATACATTATTTATACTTCTTTAGTGGATTTTTAATATGTATACAATGTTTGAGCTAAAGCTATTGTATTTGGCTGAAGATCAATTAAGGGTTAGTATATTGTCAGGGTTAGTCATTATACTAACCCTTTGTCAATTAAGGTTAGTATATTGTCAGGGGCCGTACACGTGAAAGGGTTCGTATATTGTCAGGGTTAGTCAATATACTAACCCTTAGTCAAATTGTTTTGCTATTAAATGAAACTGCAAATACTTCTGAGAGCTCTGGAAATGGTTACATGATGATTCTACAAGCTGGTGACCTCCAATTTGTGTCTCTTTCAAGGTCTACTGCACCCAATTCTTGGAAGCTCCACGAACTTTAGGTATATGACATCCTTACTGTACTAGTAAATAGTTTGCATAAGTTTCTCTTGGAATTATGTATCCAATGGCATGTGTTCTAGTTTGTGATGTTGGACGGATTGTTTTTTCTCAGTTTACACCATTGCTTCACTAAATTTGATATGTATAAAGGCGTATATATACATGCTACATAGTCTGTTATTCTGAATTTGATAGTTTGTGATGTTGGATGGATTGTCTGATAATTTAGGATTCTGCTATATACCTGCAACTGGAGAGTGAAAAGGTTCGAAGCATTCCTCATGTGGTTATTGCTGCGGCTAAGAAGAAATTGGCCAAGACAATGCAAAAGAGATTACAGATCTCCAGAGATTTGCATCAGTGGTGAGTCCACCAAGTGGAAGGAAGTGGATTGCTGACGAGTTGGCTGTTGTTGCTGAGTCAAAAGAGGTGGCAGGGGATATGATCACTGAAACCGTGCTTGATCAGGTTTGTGTCTTAATGACTTTGTCTAGCTTGAGTCTTTCCTAGTTCGTAGTAGTCTCAGATGTTATGTTGTTAGAAATAATATGAATATTAGTTTGATCTTTGTTAGTCATTCGTGCTATATTAAAATTGTGCTCTTTTACTGGAACGTTTGTGAGTACAATCTACTCAATTGTCATGCTGTATGCTTCTGTTGGCCTTTATTTGGCAGCCACGGAAGTTTCTAATAGTGATTATTGGTGGAGCAATGCGACCCTGTGCTTAAGGTTAGTTGAGTTGCGCGAAATCTGGCCTGGATACCACACTTATTAAAAAAAAAAAAACTTTCAGGCTGTAGAGTATTATGGTGTTTTAGGATTTTTTTTTTTTTTAAATGAAGCTATTAATCAAAGTTTTATGATGGGAGCTCAATGTAAAACACGCCTCATGCAAGCTGGTGATTTATTGAATCCGAAAGAGAGTGGAAAATGTGTGGTAGAGTTTTAGTGACAGACATGGTAAAGTACATTCTTTTTTTGAGTACATTAAAAAATAAACTAATTAAGATTTTTAAATTTGTTAGTATGCCACACATCTCAACCATTTTCTTCAGTGCATTCTCCAAGATTATCAAATCTTCGTGTTTGTGTCCTTCATTTGCTACAAAATCCGCACATTAGTTTGCCTCCCTCAAAATATGTTTGATAGTGGTCCTTTTTGCTTCCAACAAATGTTTGCAACCTTCAGTTATTTTGCTCAGAAGGTGACACTGTATATCCTCTTTGATAAGCTTTGACATCAAGATGGCAATCCTTTTGCTCTTCAAGTGCTTGATATCCCATTTCTTTTTCTAATTTTAGCACTTGTTTGATACTCCATGGTAGAGTACTGAATGTTCTGTAAATGGGTTAAGAATGGAACAACCTTTGTGGTATATGGTGCATTAGAAAGTGAGGCACATTCATTGAATACTTGTACTTCAAAGCTTGCAACTAAAAAGTATAAAATGGTTCCTCATCTGCATGCCACTTCTGGCGAAGGATTATTTTTTTCAGTTTCTTGGACAAAGCATCATGCAGGAAATCTTTTGAAGCGTTATAGTTGTTTTAAAGACGAAACATCAAGTTGCGAGATATGTTATGTGACCCTTTGGCTGAGCGAGGCAAAAACCTGGAGGCTTGCATGACTTGACACATTTCTTTATATTCTTGAATATACTTTCCTAGAACTTTTGGAGCCCATCAATAAAGAATATAAAGAGTGGGATGGCTAGGATTAGGTTTACAAGGAAGAGTGGTCATTTTGTTCAGGATTGATTGGGCTAAGAAATTCCCATGATTCCTAGCTTTGATTTACCTTTTGTCTACCTGGTATCTGTTGTTTGTGGGAGGTGGCAGGTATCCCATGAAATTAATGGAGGTGCATGCAATATGGCACGGAAATAACAAAAAAACAAGTGTTGTAATCGGGCTATTTACTTTTATTACTATTTCTAGTTTTTGGTGGAACTGTTATGAAAAATTAAAGCATTTTGTCTTTCTCCTGAATCTCGATGCTAGATGAATATGCTCAACAGCAGTATTTATTTACATTGGACACATCGTAGTAAATAGCAGGAGTTATTGAACTGTGAGTTGAGAGGTAATTAGTCGGAATATTATTCTTATTATCAATAGTGCCAAGGCTTCATGTTTCACTACGACCTTGTGTACTATTCTCTATTCTGAGCCGGGGGTCTATCGGAAATAGCCTCTCTACTTCTTCGGAGGTAGCGGTATGGACTGCGTACACTTTACCCTCCCCAGATCTCACTTTGTATTCCTGAATACACTGGATTTGTTATTGTTGTTGTTGTAATAGTGCCAAGAGGTGAAATTCTATTACATGCTGTGAGGAACTTTTCTGTGGAAAAAGTTTTTGACTTCGGTGTGGAATCAGAACTGTTCACTTGTTTCTACGTCTATCTCTTTTGCTCTGTGTACATATTTACCCAGTTTTAGGAGCTACTTTCATTACTATGGTTGTAACCTATCCCATTATTATGCTTATTTGTCCATGGCCTCTACACCTCGCCCAGAAATTTCTTTTCATTTGTGCGCTCCTCATCTGTGGGCTATTTGCTGCTTTGGTTCATAGTATCTGTAAAATAAGTTGGTGATGAGCTTCTATGTCTCTCTGATTAGCAGGCTGAATGAGTAATATGTAATGTAGCTTTATGTTGATACCTGCAGGTTTTTGCTGATGATGCTTTTTTCAAGTTTGTAATGAATGAGTAATATGTCATGAGCTTCTTTTCATGTTTGTAATGTTCAAATTTATGGAGGATTCATTCTTCATATTGGATCTTTCAGTGGACAGGCGCACAAGTTCTCGGTTGGTGATAAAGTGATTTGTAAGGTGACACTTTCTTCTGTTTGGCCTTCCACAACCATCAAGCTTTCAGATTTGTTTTACTTCTTTTTACTTGCATTGTTGGATTGAGCAGGTTGACTATGATAGGCGTAAGATATACTTTATTCCTGTCTATCTATTTCTTATAATTGCTCCCCTGCACTGTATCTTCCTCCTTAGGATGTCGTGGTGCTGAATAGTTTCTGGCTAAATTTATTCAGTCAAGCATCTTTTTGTTCATTAGTCTTTGGTCAATTCAAGTTGCTCTTTCAATTTTTGGCCGATCCTTGTTCCTACTGCTACTATTGTTCCTTATCTGATGAATTAATCCATTTAGTTCTTAATTTCAGAAAGTAACTTCTTTGAACGCTGCCGTGGAGAGGGCACAAATTCTCACTGTCATGAAAACTGATCTCAAGGCCAAATTCTCTGTTCTCCAGGTATGTACTGTTTCTTTTGTGACCGAAGATGAATAACATTGCTTAGGAAAGAAAAGTAACATGCTGATAATTTCTTCAGAATCAAGTTACTAAGGCTAAAAAGAAGATAGCTGCAGAGAATATTCAAAAAGCCGTTAAAGCTGCCTCAGAAACCTCTGGAGCTTTAGCTTCTGGTGGGAAATCATACTGCATCTTGCAGATTGACGTGGGCTTGGACACTGGTGCAGTTCGTGAAGCAGTTGTCAAAGTCATGGAGCAGAAGGTTATTAGGGAATAATTGGCAAAAGATACCATTCTCAAAACTATTTTGCCAAAGGGACACTAAATTTCTTTTTGAATTATTTTTTAGGGTTAGGGTATAAAAAGTGTGAAAAAAGGTGAAAAAGTAGGCTCACATGTGGCCAAGGGACCATTGTATTATTTTTCTAACTTTATAAATTTAACATATAATATACTAACCCTCATCTACAAATTTAACATAATACACTAACACCCATCAACTTATTTCAATATCTAAAAAAAAAAAACAACGTTGTGTCTCTTAAATTTTCTCTCAACTTACGCTTTGAATAAAAGTTCTCTTCAAACACCATTTTCATTTTTCCTTCTTCTGTGGCTGCTAAGAGATTGTTGTTGCTTCATAAGATTAGTTAAAATCATGTTTTGATAATTTGTAGATCCAGTTAAATAGGTTTCTTTGCTACTCGATTTGTTGTGATGTAGGAATTTTTTTTTTGAACTTGGTTGATTAAGGAGTTTTGGTTTAGTTTCGTTGTTTTTTTTAGTAAAGAAGTGTTGAATGGTGAGATAATCATTATTTGAAGTTATTTTGGCAGTTTGATTCGAACAGGTAGTTGTTTCTGTTCGTAGACTCGTGGCCTATGAAATCGACTCGTGGTCTATGAAATCAGAATGCTCTAAATTGAAATCAATTTTTAGATGTATGAAATTCTTTTAAAAAATGGTTGCTTAAATAGTGGAAATTGAAAGATTAATAGCTAATTAGTTCGATTAGGTGCACCGATTTAATTTTTAGCAATCGTTGTGTTTTTATATTGCATGTTGGATTTTGGTTGAGTTACTGATGTTTTGGAGTGAACTGTGATGGTGTAATGGTGGGATAATTGTTATTTGAAGAGTTATTTTGGTAGCTTAATTCCAACAGTCACCTGTTTCAGTCCGTAGATCAGTGGTCTATGAAATGGACCCGTGGTCTATGAAATTAGAATGCCCTAGATTAAAATCAATTTTTAGAAGTATGAAATTCTTTTAAAATATGATGGTTGAAATAGTAAAAATTGAAATATTAATAACTAATTAGTTTGATTAGGTGCACTAGTTTGATTTTAATACTCCGTGTTGGATTTTGGTGGGGTATTTCTTTGTTTTTTTTTGGGGGGGGGGGGGGGGGGGTTCATTTGGGCATTCACTTATTTCTATTGATAGACTTGTGGTCTATGAACTGAAAATGGAAGATTTGTTCTGCAGGTGTAGATTGTGTTGAAAATGAGTAAAAAAATCATCTATCGTAAAGGCAAAGCCGGTAGAAGTAGAAAAAGAAAGATGAGGCAGTTGAAAATGTCTCAAAAAGAAATAAAATTGATGAGGAAGTGTCCGAATTAGATGCGAATTTAAAGGAGATAAGCGACTTCCTTCCCGAGCGCAGTGTTAGTGGTGACAGTGAAGAGAGTGAGGGAAGTGGGAGAAACAGTGATGATGGGGATAATGATCCCTTGTCCGTGCCACATTTGTCAAGGTTCATTTTTGTGGAGCGGTATGACCTTTGAATGATAATGGACGAGGTCGAATCTTACCCGGCGAAGATATCGGTTAGATCAAGAATGACTGCTTATCGAGAATTTAAGCAAGTTCTTGTCGACCAAGAGTTGAAGAATAAATTCAAGCGGTCCTGTTTCGGACACCTGAGAAACCTACCGGAACATCTCAAGTTCAATGGGCAGTTGATCCATTATTTGCTGTTACGACGCGTCAAGAAGGATAGATGCGTCATGAGATGTGGTTATGCGTTAACAACAAGCCTGTCTGTTTTGGCTTGAAAGAATTTTGTTTGATCACGGGGCTGAACTGCTCATCATACCCTAGTGAATAAAAATTAAAGAAGGTGTTAGACAAGGGGGAGCATTTTTGCTTTAAGGTGACGAAAAACAAAAACATTACGGCGGCCAACTTGTTACACTTGATCAGAGGGAATAAATTGAACGAGGACCAGAAGTTTAAGTGCTGTTTACTGTGGCTCTTGCACACCATGTTGCTTGCAAAAGATTCGACGAAGATTGTCGACACGAAACTGATTCGAATGGTCGATTCTTTGAGTTTCTTCGAGAATTATCCATTGGGAAAAGAGACATTTCAACTGACCCTGGACTATCTGAAGAAGAAAAGTGACCTGAAGAAACAGAGGGAAGAATTTGATGAGAAGCAGAAGGCATCATATGCTCTATTCGGATTTTCTTGGGCATTCATGGTATCTACAATAGACCCTTTAGTGAGTTTATTGTAGATTCTTGTTTTATTTATACTCTGTAATAGACTCTGAGTTCTTTTTTTACTGTTGTACTGCTTACAGGTCTGGATCTACGAGACCTTTCCTCATCTTGAAAAATTTGCTGGAAAATCAACGGATGAGACCTTTTTCATTTCCCGCATCCTCAGATGGCACACTACAAAAAATAACCAAATATTAGAAGGTGACCCATTCAAGTACAAAGGAAAAGTTACCGAGGTATGAACTTATTATTTATTATGCAATAATAATACTATTGTTGTATTAAGTGTTATTTAATTGTTAATTAATATTTTGTAGAACGTGCACTCGTACATCATCCCTATTCTTCATGAGACGAAGATGGATTACATGATTTTCTTTGATTTATATGCGGACGAGGTGAAGAATAACGTCCTCAATGGCTTAAAGAAAGAGTTAGAAGGGGTGAGTATCCTTATTTCAAATGAGGACAGTGATGATGACGGGAATTTGGGTGGTAAGCCCGTTGAAGTATGCGTTGGTGATGATGATACTCCGAGCACCTCCAAAGATGCAGCAGGCACCTCATCTTCCGGGGATCTTCATAAGCATGTTGCTGTACTCGAGGAAGCGGTGTTGGATATTGCTGCCTATATTAGAGAGAACAGATTGAAGAAAAAGAAACAGGATGAGCGACAACACGAGCGAGATAACTTCATTCAATAATTGATGTTGTTAATGAATTTTTAGCTTTAAATATCAGTAACACTTTGTAATATATTGATACAGTGCATGTGGACCTTCGTGAATTGGAGAGGAATTAAGAAAGAGAAAAAAAAAACAAAATGGATGAGTTGACCTTTGTCATGGCAGAAGATAAAAAAGAAGAAGAAAAGAAGGATGAATAAGAAGAAATGGAAGAAGATAAGAGCCAAGAAGAAAGTGTAAAAGATGCAGCTGCAGTAGAAGAAGAAAAAGTTGAAAAAGAAGCAGCAACAGTTGAAGAAGGAGGCAAGGAAAAGAAGGAGCTGTGGTTGAAGAAGCCAAGGAAAAATAAGAAGCTGAAAAAATAGAAGCAACAGCTGATGATGAAGAAGAAGAAGCTGACAAAGAAAAAGCTGATAAAGCTACAACGGGTGAAAAAAAGAAAAGAAAGGTGAAAAAGAAGCAACCGTTGAAGGTGAAGGAAAAAAAGAAGGCAAGGAAGAAAAGAAAGGTGAGAAAGAAGAAGTTGTTGAAAGTGAAGGAAAAAAAGAAGGCGAGGAAGAAAAACAAGATGGGTTCATGGATATCGTTGATGAAATCAACAATACCTATGCTGATGAGGAGGAAAATAGTGAAAAAGACATTTGAATTATTTTATTGTTAATATGTTGAATGATCTGTTTTGTAGGATATTTGAGACATTCCCATGTTTTATAGAATATTTATCTAATCTTTCGTATACTTCTTTTACAGTCTATCATTACCATGCTGGCCCATTTTAAGTTGATGTGTTGATTGATCGACTATGATTCTATCAAAAACAATGTTTAACATACATTGTAGAAAAATAGAAGTATTATTATTTATTCAATATCACTACATCTATGTTACACTTTTCGAAAGAATGAATATTAGCATTATAGCACATTACATCATTTTTAGGCCATTCTCCCTTTCTTCGGCCAAAATCAATTTTTGTTTTAGTTGATCCCTCTCTATTTGGGTGTCGCGTAGCAATACTTTGAGGTGATCCCTTTGTTCTTCGGCTTCTTTGAGCAAATTCATAAGAAAATTTCTATTTTCTTCGCATTCTTGAAGCTTTTGTAGCAGATTAAATTTTGTCAAGCTACAAAAATTTGATGTCCTGGATCCCGGATTCAACGTTGATGGACTACTTGGAGGTGATGGCTCATCGAGCCAGTTAAAAAACGAGCATGTGCCATTATCCTGGAAAAAAAAATAATAATTACACAATGATTAACTTAACTTTATATAAAAAAAAATACCGCTCACCTTTGCAACTGCACAATTATAAAATTTGCGACCTGGATTTGAATCTGTGCGTGACGTTCTCAAAAGAGCCGCATCTCCACAATGACAAATTAGAGTTTTTTTAGAATTGAATGTTTGAGATGCTTGCGACATTGTAGATTTTTTAAAAACAATAAAAAGTGAATGAAATAAAATAATGAGGGATGAACACCTTATATATGAAGTTAAAACGAAGAGTTAACACTGATGGATTACAAAAATAGCCGTTTATTACCGTTGAAACAATATTTTTTTTTTAAAATGGTGGTGAAAATTAATAGACTGTCGTAGACCATGACCTATATCTGCCATCAATGAGATACCAAAGTCTATCGTAGACACTCGTAATCGATGAACCCTCAATAATATGTCAAGTAAAAAATATTACAGTAAAAAATATACTTGCGCTTTGAGGGTCCATCGATTCAGTTGGTCTATCGTAAACTTATGACTTTAGGAGTACATCGATTGATCTCCTGATTATGTGTAGACTTATGCTATAGACCAATACGTGGATGTTGTTTAAAAATGAATAAATAAATTAAAAATTAATATAGTGTGGGTTTGAACACATATGAAGGAGTGTAAACAAGTCACATAAATATATTAAAGCTTATAAAAATTAGGGGTGGTGAATTATGGAGTGTGTGGATGGGTATTAATCGAACAAACAATATCCTTAGAGTAATGGTTGTCAAAGCACAAGTGTGTTTTGAGGATGATGATTGTTCAACAACTATCCATTCCACATACTCTTTTGATTTGGGTGTGGTAATTTAAGAGTGGTGATTGAAGGAGTATGTGGAATGGGTAGTCATCAAATACAATCAACATCCTCAAAACACGCTTGTGCTTCGATTGCATAATCATACGATTTTTACAGAGATGACATTGGCACATCGTCCAGAACTTGCAAAATAAGCAAAAAAAAAGAAGAAGCTTTCTCCTAACAACAATCCTATAAGAAAGCTTCTTCTGCAATGAACACAAAACAAAAACTTATAAACATAAAACAAAATAAAAAACTAAAAAGCAGATTTCACGGGGATGCTGGGGGGGGGGGGGGGATGTAGTCAGGGCCATCCATTCCAAGCCTTTCCAAAATTGCCCTCAGGAAACGAGCAATTCGACGGAGTTCCCACTCTAGGTAGATGCAGTCTTGACCCAGGCCATAGAACAAGTGAGAGAAATCATTCCTAAGAAGGAGGAGGTCATAGTGTCTTGGGGGAACACGTCGACGGGGCACATGGATATCCTTCTTGGAGGCATATTTTCTGATTTGTGTGAAGAACAAGAAGAAGAGGGTTTCTGATATTGGGTTTAGGGACAACTAAAGGGTTACGTAGACATAGGCACTCTACTTATAGACCAATAAATGGTGTCCTTTCATATACCCACCAAATGGTCAGTTGAAGTGTGTCAGAAGAGAAAACGCTTGGTTTGCGTATACCAGCTGTTTTTCTTGTGAACAGACATTTCTGCAGCATTTCATTAAATGGGAATGGGAAATAATGATTCATTGCATCGACTGGAGAGATAAGGCGGTAAAAAGACTAACATAGCGTGTTTGATAAGCAATCATATAACCAATACATAATATTTTATAGACCGTGTGAATGATATGCCATAGAATTTACGTAGTCTATCATAGATAATGTTTTAAGTTAATTACAACTGAACGTTAAATTCTACAGAAATGAACATTTATCCACCAAAATAGTATCTTTACAACTGAAGTAAAAAAAAGGCTGCCTACGATTTGTTGGCCATTCCACATGTGATTCTTTTGTGCCCAGATTTCTTGCATATCGAACACATTCCTCTTTTTGGACTTGAATGTCTCACTGACGCCCTTAGTATGTTTGACTTTCTTCTTTCCGAGTTTGCGATCGTAGGGGGGTGGAGAAATTTTACTGTCTTGCACTTCCTGTGGTACAGTCCATTCGACCTCTGGGGGGACAACTTTAATAGCTTTCGAGTACGTGAGGAGGTAAGTTTTAGATTTATAAATTGGCGAAGAGTACTCATAGATGGAGTTATAATAACCTACGCCATCACCATACTTTGCTTGCAAAGCTGCTATCGCATGTTCGCACGATATTTTCACCAAGTCAAATTTTCAACAAGAACAACTCTTCTCCAACAAATTGACCTTGGCAGTAACATCGTTGCCAAACACCGTGAATTGGTTGAGACCCTCGTTTACATTAGTCACATACAAGGAATTGCTTGCAATCTTGTTATCCCTTATGATTCTTTCCGCATTAGGCACAAATTTATTATTTTGACCAGCGACAAAGGCATGCCGCTCCCTAAACTTTTCACCAAATTTTCTACCAATTGAATTGAATACGTACGACACGGGGTACTCCCGTTCATCCGTCAACACCGAGTTCAGCGACTCGGTGATGTTTGTGGTCATCACATCGTACCTATTGCCTGGGAAGTGTGCTCTACTCCATTTCTCAAAGCCAAACACATTTTCAAGGACATGTGCTGCCTTGGGGCTATTATTTTTCAATTCGGTAATATGCTCGCTAAACTCATCAATAGTGTACGCCTTTATCGCAGCGTAGAACAGATAAAAATATTTTTCACAGTGCTAATTTACGCGTAGATTTTTAGCGAGGTGCCTTATGCAAAGTTCATGATATGCACGACTGTAAACACGGGAGAAGGCATTGGCAATACTGATGTGCCTGTCGGAGATGACACGTAGATCTGGTTCATGTTCTATGATAGACTTCAACTTCTGGAAGAAGAAGGTCCAAGAAGCATCATTCTCTTTATCGACGACACAAAAGGCAATTGGAAAGATGTGATTTTCAGTGTCCTGTGCAACTGCACTCAGCAACACGCCCCCGTACTTTTCATACAAATGTGTGCCATCGATGATAATTACCTTTCTCATGTGGGCATATCCCCGTATGTAAGCTCTGAATGCTAAGAAGCAGTAAACGAATGATCCATTAATTTGATTTACCATGATAAAGTAGGAAGACCCTGGATTCAACAACTCCACCGTGTAGGAAAAAGCCGGAAAGCAAGCATATTCGTGCTCCGGTGTCCCGTGAATGATTTTCTTCTTAATTACACTTCCTTTCCAACACATCCAATAGCTTGCGTGACAATGCAACTCCTTGAACATAATCCTTTAAATTTCACTTATTCTTGGACCCTTACTATCCCGAAAATGATTTACACATAGTGAAATAATCAATTTGGAGGATAATCTACTATGCCTATGGGTGACGTGTTCAACACCGTACGTGTGGAACTTGACATACTTGTATATGCAAAATCTTCACGAGGTTTCGTACTTTATTGACCTCAACAACCAGCTGCAACCACGAGATAAGCATTTCGCCTTCAAGAATTTGGAGCAGTTCTTATCCAAATAATAATCAAAACATTGCTCACTGCTGCTGCGTCTAGTAATATTTTGAGCACTTTCTTGTTGGCGAATGTTTAATCGATATGGAAATTAGATCTGTGGGTGAAGGAATATCCCGGTTATGATCCCATTCCACGATCTTCTTTGTCGTCTTGCAAGTTCGATGAAATATCTTCCATATACATAGAATCATCTTTCGTATTAATAGAATGATTGCCATCGTTCTTGTAATCACTAAAATCATCGTCGACTGCCGGGCGTGGAAGTGGGGGTTCTGATGAATTTACCGATCTTTTAAAGGACCTCTCAGCTATATTTATCCTCAAAATAAGCCTAAAGCCATCTGCATCGACATCCATCACGTACATAAACTTACGTACATCACTATTTATGATCGTAGGATTCACCTTTTCCCTTGAATTCATTAGATAACTAATCACCACGTCACCCGGAGCACAATCTAGATCCCCGCTCTGTATTACACATGCAACCAATTCATCATACGAACTGTTGTGGCGAACAACAACGGGGATTGTCACCTTGGTAAAAGATCTCCATTTCCAGCATTTGGGAGTCTCCACCCATTCTCCCATGAAATCACCAGAAACCAGAACAAATTCTGCAATAGACATCGCGGAATTAAGCTTTGGTCAATGGTAGATTATGCTTATGGTCTAGGTCAGGTTATATTCACGGTAGATGAATAACGATCAGTGGTAGATGATTGGGAAGCTTTTCGTACGAAAATTATGAAATTGTAAATATTGCTTCTAATCAATGATCCTTGGGTTTATGGAATAGAGAAATGAACTTGGAGTCACCTGAGCTGCTGTAATGTACTTTCTAAAGTGCTTTTGAGTAATGTGAATAGTTTCAAGCTTTTTAACAATGGTGAAAAGTGTGTTTGAGAAGATACCAAATAAATGGGGTAACAATGGGTGCAATGGACAAACTTATGATGTTTGTGGATTGATTTAGAGCTAATCGTCAAAAAATAACGCCAGAAAAGTGGCCAGAATTGGAACTTTTTGGAAGGAAAACAACCACCTTCTATTTTAGCTTTTGGATTTTTTTCATTTAATAGTTTTGAAAACCTAAATATTTTTATATATATAATGGTGAATGATGGAGTGGGTTGAAGTGCATTATTTAAAAATTGTGGATGAATTTATTAAGTTGAAAGTATTGGTTTAAAGTAAATTATTATAAACTTTGTGGGTGGAGTTGTTAAGTTGGGAAAGTTGATGATGATGTGGATTTAAGTATCTTTTTGCAAATTATTCATCAAGTTTGGAACTTTGGCAAAATAGTTTTTCATAGTGTCCTTTTGGCAAACTTGCCCAGGTTATTAGCTCATACATGCGCACTATTTGTCACATACTGTATTGTACACTCCCAACTTTATCTAATTCAAGAGAAATCATTTATCAAAAGCTAACTTTGTCTTCGCTCTTGTGAGATCTCACATTTTGCTTTTGGGTTTTGGACTACTAGTTTGTTGCATATTTGAATTTGAATTATTTTTAATGATAGATTTTGGTGTGATGTGTATATATAATTGTGTATTAATAATATATGGGTGACTATTTCTTCTAAACTGTCAATTGGTATTTCAAGTAGTTGTAATAGATGACAAAAGTTGTTGCAGTAGCTAATTAAAATAGTTGCAATAGATAGCAAAAAAATGTTGCAAATGATTCAAAAATCACTGCAATAGATGTCAAAAATCGTTGCCATAGGTAGTGAAAAATCATTGCAAAAGATCAGTAACCGTTGCAGTAGATTTTTTAATTATTCATATATCATGTTAAGCTTGTACAATTACTACCACATTTGATAATAATGTATTTTTAGAGGTAGTCCAAACATAACATACTACCTACATAAAAGGACTAAAAAACACACATTTTGTGTGTGTTTTGTATGATTTTTTTTTATGAAAAATATTTTTTAGAAAAACAAATGAGCACCTTACTTATTTTATTTTATATATAATAAAAAATATATCCTAAAAGTATTTGTATATAATTTAAATAAATAATATAACAAATAAAAGTGGGGTATAAGAGTGTGGGTGTAGGATAGGTGGTATTGGGGTGGGGGATAGGATTGTAGGTGGTAGGATGGGGATACAGGGTTAGGGGATAAGAGTGTGGTGGTAGGATGAGGCATGGGATGGGAGTGAAGATAGATGTGTTGGATAGTGGGAGGATATAATTAAGGCTTAAGTCATCGACAGACACTTAAAGTTGTCCTGAAAATTCACTTGGACCTCTCAACTAAGGCCTGTACCTATCAGACACCTCAAGTGCTAAAATTGGTACCTATCAGGCACAAAATGTTGATTTGGCAAGGAGAGTGTAACACACTCTCCTTGAGCGCGTGAAAAGTAGAATAAATAATATTTTATTTTTTTGATTAAAAAATTTATATTTAAATTATTTTATTAATGTAATTTTTAATTATAACTTCTTTATTTTTTTTTAAAAAGAAAAGCCCCCCTCCCTCATCGTCTTCCTCACCCCTACCCCCAAGTTCGTCGTCAACCCCCACCCCTGTTCATCATCAGCCACGATTCACCACTGTTTAGTGATGATAGACTCCGTTTCACAACCCCCACCCCAACTCCCACCCCTCAACCCCCAGCCCAGTCCCATCGTTATTACAACCCCCCTCGCCGTCTTCACACGCCCCATCCACCACACCTCAGTCCTTGTCGTTTTCACATATCTTTTTATCATTATTTCTTTCTTTTCTTTCTTCACTTTTAATCCACATTCAATATTCCTTTTCCCCCCAACCTACTATCACAGGACCATGGAAAAATTCTTGAACTATGAAATTCAGAGGAAAAAAAATTAAAGCAACCAAAAAATAGCTGGCGACTTTTGGCAATGATATTTGAGTGTCATTTTAAACACTTAATGGTATAAGAAGATATCATTTTTCTTGTCCAAATCTTGAAATCTTGATATCTCGAAGTTAAGATTTCTTGTCCAAATTTTAAAATCTTGAAATCTCAATGGTATTTGGCAATGGAGAAGATAATTTAGTTTTTAATTTGTTTCCTTAATCTGATCGTCGAAAAAAATAGAGAAAAGGAATAAAAATGACCAAATGGAGAAGAAGATGAATAGGGGGCCGGGGAGCTGGGGAAAGGGGTGACCAATTTTTGATTTTCATTTTTTTTAAAATTTTATAATTACTATTTAATAGTCAGTTTTTTATTTTTATTTTTTTAAAAAATTTATAATAATTTTTTAATAATTATTGGATTTAATGCCACATGTCACCTTTTAATTCGTCATTTTTGCCACATCATTGCGTGTATGTTGCACACACTTTAGCTTTTAGCTGATTGACAAAAATTGACCTGATTGGATCAAAATTTGGGTGGGCGTTAGGGACTGATAGGTACAGGCTTTAGTTGAGGGGTCTAAGTGAATTTTCGGGATAACTTTAAGTGTCTGTCGATGACTTAAGCCTATAATTAATGTAGAATGTTATTTGTGAAACTTGTATTTCATACTTTCACATGAGATTAGGGAGGTAATTTTTCTCATTTTAAGGAACTTATTTTGCTACACAAAATATTTTTAAGTTTCTTTGACTAATCGAACATGAAAAAATTAAAAAATATAATTTAATGTAAACACAATAATTATGAGTAAGTATTCATGAGTGTCAAGTGGATGAATTGGACTAACTTTGAATGGGCTAAATAAGCTGATTTGATAGCTAGGCGGGTTAGTAGCCTCCTAAAAGTTACTACGACTAAAATGGGTGGGTTGCAATACGCTACAAAATAGGTCATTATCAACCCTCTCAATTTTTACTAAGTCTTTTTTGTAATTATTCTATTTTTTTAGTACAATAAATTAATTAATTTTCTTTATTTTGTTACAATATCATATTTTTTTTTCAACCTGTTACAATATCATATCAATGTCCATAAATTGGGTCAATATATTTTTAAAGTATTTTGATAAGATTTCTCATGGGACAACTTGAACTACATATTAACCCAATTTATAGATTGAAATAGACTGAATTGATAGATGAGTGGGTCAATAACTAATTCAAATTAAACGAATTATATTTTCATGAGTTATTTTTATCACCTTTTGTCATTCTACATAAATTTGTTTGAAAGAGATTCAGGAAATTGTAGAATTCTTGTATATAGTGGTTTGTGATTTATGCTGTATAGAATGTGTATGATAAATAACATAATTAATCTCTTATGTCAAGGGGTAAGTTTGAAATAGTCATTTAAATATATTTTTAAATAATTTTAGCCTTAATCAGTTTTTTTAGGGTAAATAATGTTTTTTATTAACAAAGTTGACAGTAAATCAGAGCAAAAATGATACAAATAATATACCTTTAAGGCACAACAAAAATCATCAACTTTACTACCAAAAGAAATCATCCAAAATCAACTGTCTCTTTTCAAAATAGAGTTCTTTTTCACAAATTGTCTTTTGTGTTTTTATGTTAAGTAGAGATTGAAATTCGTGTTATAAATAACACTGATATTTATTGTCTATTTTCTTCATCTCATTTTTTGAGGAAGAAACACAAAATATATAAAGGAAAATCTTTAATAGCAGTTTTGAGGTTACATTATAACCATCCTCTCAAAATTTTGAATTAAGAAATTTTATCTTATTCTCTCACCAGATAAAAATGAAATGGATCGGATCGAATATATATACATGGACGATCCGTGACTTATGAATTCTAACATCTCCCACTTTATGCATGATGGACCAGACCCAAGCCAGTCCGACATTAACAAAACACACCAATTCATACGATAAATAGTTCGTACGACCTGCGAGCATCAAGAGTTTTACCTATAAGGTCTTACAAGCTCCACATAGGAATTCAATCACATGTAGAAAAAATTCACTACTAATATTAGGATAATTTTTACGCACTATTTTCCAGACATCATTCACTACTTCACTAGCTACATATCTGATTTCTCATCCTTAGAGTTGTTAATATGGGCTTGGATCGTGAGGCCGGCCCAACCCAATCCTTTAATTAAGTGGTGTTGGGTTACATTTTTTTAGCCCTTTTAAAAATAAGGCTTATAAGTCTAGGCCCACTTGACCCGTTGGCCTCAGAGGCCTAGCCTGTCGGCCTCAGAGGCGAGCCCGTGGGATGCAAATTTAAAAATAGTTATAAAATATTTTAAATAAGTCTTTTATTTGTCAATTTTTAATAAATTATAAAATAAAAAAATCAAAGTGCCCACTGTCCAACTACAAGGCCCAACCCCATTCAGACAAGCCTAACCCAACTTACATTAGAGTCTAGAGAAAGCTGAACGTACACAAACTTACATTATAGAATTAGGATTAGCTTTTAAATATTATCTTTAAGGTTTACAATTCATATCATTTCTTTTCTTTGAGACTTTCTGAGTTCCCTTTTCATAGTTGTGACTTGCGACTTGCGTCTGCGACTGTGCTGCCTGTGCAGTTTCACAAACTTGAGTTCCTTCAAATCTCTCCAAATGAATATAGGTAACAATATGAAAAAAACTATCTTCCTTCTTTCCTAGTTAATCACCATTTTTTTTATTTTGGGAGTTTCATTATATTTTTTAATTTTTTGATCTGATTTTCACACTGAACCGGTCTCTCCGAGGATCTACTCGCGATGGTCATCACGTCAGTACCATGAAATGATTTCTTCGAACCCAAATTTGATTGATTTGGGTACCAACGATTTGGGTACCGCTATACCGAGGATTTGGGGTTTCAATTTTGATTTTTTTTCCTCATGCAGTAGCAGAGATATTCTTTTGGTTACAAACACAGATCTAGTAGCAGTTGTATGATCCTATTTTTTGATGTAAGGATTCTATAACTAGGGGTATTTTCTTTTATTCCTCATTGTATTTGTTGAGGGAAGTCAAGAATAACAGATCACAGTCCATGTATTATGTACGAATATAAGCGCATATGCATAATATACTTGCATTGTTTTCACACCCCTCTTTGGTACCATTTTTACAGTTCATTTTCAGTTTTTGAAGTCTAAAATTATATTTTGAAATGTTTATCTTATTGCAGGAGAATCAATGGAGGATGTTGATAAACATAATGCACATGAGAATTCTGTAGAGGTGAATGAATTTGAAGAACCTGGGAAGAAGAAAATAAAGTAATTAAAATCATATGTTTGGACATATATGAAAAAGATTGGTAGAGGTAAAGATGATATGAAAAGGACAGAATGCAGAGAATGTGATACAAGATCGGTAAGGAAGACACAAAAACATACACCAAAATAGTCAACAATTTGAAGAATCGAGGACCCCCTTTGATAACCTCTCTCGGATTCACAAGAAGAACAAGATAGTAAATGATATCAAGAGTAAAACACACTAAAAACAACAACAACACTTGATGAACAAGATGCAATAACAACAACACACGGTTACAAGACAAGAACACAAATGGATTACACTAGATATAGACAAACGATTACAAGAAAGTAAAGATAGATAGATAGACAAAAGAAGATGTAATATTAACAATCCAAAAGCTTATTCCACTTTTGGACCTTTAATATCACAGACAACCTAAACCTATCTCTTACGTGACCTCAAGGGAACCGGGATACCCAAGCAATTTCCGTTTCTAAGCAAATCATCAACACAAGGATTCCACCTTGAAAGAGGCTCTCAAAAGAGGTTACCAATATGTCATCTAAAATCTCCCCTTAAAATAAAGACAAACCAGCTATTTATAGGCCATGGGTTTTTATTACATAATGGACCCAAAAGTGACCCTAAAAGCTATTGGGCCCAAAAGTGACCCAAAGTCCAAAATAATGTCATGGGCGTCCATGCTCTCTCGAAGCCCACACCATCTTCCAAACACGTCGACTCCCTTTCTTGAAGAGGATTCGTCCTCGAATCCAACTCCTTTATCAACTTGTCTTTGTACCTTTCAAGTTTGGAATTCTTTGGAAAGAACTTCGTTAGGCTTTCAAGCTTATTTTCATATGGCATTTTTCTTGCATCCTCCTTTTATATTATTTATTCATGAACCTGCACAAATGAAGGAGTGATGCTAGGTAAAATGCTAGCATTATGGTTAGCGAGTAACAAAGGTTCCATGTTAGAACTGGTCTTCTCAATTTGGATTTGGGTTGGATGAACAATGTCGTCGGAAACTTGGTTTGTAGTGGGAACATGTTCTTGAAGTGGAATCGGATGTGATCCTTGGTAATGAGGTGTTTGTTGGTGGAATTGTGGTGGTTGGGGTACATTTGGTGGGGTTCGGGTAGTAAGACATGTCACCTTTTCCATGTTTCCTTCCAAATGTGACCCATCCTTCTTCCAGCTATTCAATTCTTGTTGCTAATCCATAAGAGCTTTCATTATCGCCTCTTTTGAGATAGGTTGGATCTCATCTCCCAAAGCCATGGTACTTATAAATTAGGCACTCAACACAACTTTTTATTCAATTTTGAGGATCAAACACCACCTTTTGAAAAGAATTCAAGATGAAGGTTTGAATCTTCTCAAAAACACTCAAGAACACCAAGAACTTAAAAAATCTCTAACTCTTAAACCGATGATCGTAATGCGATGAAATTTTGAACCAAGCCTATTTTCAACCTTCTAAACGCATTCCAAACATCAATTTTTTCAGTTTCTCAACCAACAATTTCAGATCTTGAACCCACCTCTCTTTCTTCAAGTTTAAGCCCACATCAAGGGTAGAACGCTCAAATCAACTTCGATTTCGCTAAAATTCGAATCCTAGACTCCTATAGTGTTAGAGAACAAGAATCTAACACTAAAAATTCAAGAAAACAACAAAATCAAAGACTCAAATTTTGACCTAGGGTTAAAAACGGTAATAGTATTTTTTTTTTTAAAATTTTCGATTTTGACACTTCTTTTTTTTTTTTTGCAATTTTCAAGATAATAAACCCAAGATTGACTTCATAGGAACAAAATCAAGCTCGGCTTTGATACCAAATGATACAAGATCGATAAGGAAGACACGAAAACATACACCAAAATAATCAGTGATTTGAAAAATCGAGGACCCTCTTTGATGACCTCTCTCGGATTCACAAGAAGAACAAGAAAGAAAATGATATCAAGAGTAAAACACACTAAAAACAACAACAACACTTAATGAACAAGATGCAATAACAACAACACATGGTTACAAGACAAGAACACAAATGGATTACACTAGATATAGACAAACGATTACAAGAAAGTAAAGATAGATAGATAGACAAATGAAGATGTAATATTAACAATCCAAAAGCTTATTCCACTTTTGGACCTTTAATATCACACACAACCTAAACCTATCTCTTACATGACCTCAAGGGAACCGGAATACCCCAGCAATCTCCATTTCTAAGCAAATCATCAACACAAGGATTCCACCTTGAAAGAGGCTCTCTATAGAGGCTACAAATATGTCATCTAAAATTTCCCCTTAAAATGAAGGAAAACTAGCTATTTATAGGCCATGGGTCTTTATTACACAATGGACCCAAAAGTGACCCAAAGCCATGGTACTTATAAATTAGGCACTCAACACAACTTTTTATTCAATTTTGAGGTTCAAACACCACCTTTTGAAAAGAATTCAAGATGAAAGTTTGAATCTTCTCAAGAACACTCAAGAACACCAAGAACTTCAAAAATCTCTAACTCTTAAACTGATGATCGGAATGCGAAGATATTTTGAACCAAGCCTATTTTCAACCTTATAAACACATTCCAAACATCAATTTTTTCAGTTTCTCAACCAAAATTTTCAGATCTTGGACCCACCTCTCTTTCTTCAAGTTTAAGCCCACATCAAGAGTAGAACACTCAAATCAACTCCGATTTGGCTCAAATTCGAACCCTAGACTCCTATAGTGTTAGAGAACAAGAATTTAACATTAAAAATACAAGAAAACAAAAAAAATCAAAGACTCAAATTTTGACCTAGGGTTAAAAACGAAAATAGTACTTTTTTTTTGAAATTTTTGATTTTGACACTTCTTTTTTTTTTTTTTTACAATTTTCAAGATAACAAACCCAAGATTGACTTCGTAGGAACAAAATCAAGCTCGGATTTGATATCAAATGATACAAGATCGACAAGGAAGACACGAAAACATACAACAAAATAGTCAACGATTTGAAGAATCGAGGACCCCCTTTGATGACATCTCTCGGATTAACCAGAAGAACAAGAAAGTAAATGATATCAAGAGTAAAACACACTAAAAACAACAACAACACTTGATGAACAAGATGCAATAACAACAACACATGGTTACAAGAAAAGAACACAAATGGATTATACTAGATATAGACAAATGATTACAAGAAAGTAAAGATAGATAGATAGACAAATAAAGATGTAATATTAACAATACAAAAGCTGATTCCACTTTTGGACCTTTAATATCACACACAATCTAAACCTATCTCTTACGTGACTTTAAGGGAACCGAAATACCCAAGCAATCTCCATTTCTAAGCAAATCATCAACACAAGGATTCCACCTTGCCCAAGGATTCCACCTTGAAAGAGGCTCTCAAAAGAGGCTACAAATATGTCATCTAAAATCTCCCCTTAAATTGAAGACAAACTAGCTATTTATAGGCCATGGGTCTTTATTACACAATGGACCCAAAAGTGACCCTAAAAGCTATTGGGCCCAAAAGTGACCCAAAGCCCAAAATAATGTCATGGGCGTCCATGCTCTCTCGAAGCCCATGCTATCTTCCAAACACGTCGTGGCTCAATGCTCCCGTGGATGACATCATCAAATGTAGTTTCTCCTGCGCTCCAAGCTATAATCCACACACGTATTTGTTCCCCTAAAACAACCAAATCTTGGATCCATAGATGTAATCCTTGAATCATCGATCCCAAAGGAGTGGAGCCCATTGATCTTGTATCAGACTCTAAGGGAGTATACAAGGTTGGTTCTACTCCAGGACCAAATGGTAAAAACTATGGAACATCACATTTAAAACAACACATACCTAAATGCAGAATGCTCAAATACCATGATTTGGGTTAGATGTATATAGATCAGCAAGGTAACATACAATCGAGAAAAATTGATCAAATGATTTCACGTGAAAAACTTGTTGGAGCTGTTATTGAGCATGATTTGCTGTATTATTTTGTTAAATATAAAAAAATTAGAGATTGGTTAGATTATGTAAATCCATAAGTAATAATGCCGTCAAGAAACACTTCTATTGTGGATGTTCAAAAAGTGTATTTCAAAGAGAAAGAAAAGTTAAGACAAGCCTTGTCCAAGATTCTTAATTGATTTTGCTTAACTTCTGATTGCTGGACAGGAGGTACGTTTGAGGGTTATCTTTGTTTAACTGCTAATATGTTGATGATAATTGAAAGTTAGTTGCTAAAATTTTAAACGTTTGTCGTATGATTCCTCCTCATACTGGAGTTGAATTGGCTGGAACCTTATATGATTGTTCGAGGAAATGGGGCATTGATAAGAAGTTTTTCTCTGTTACTTTGGATAACGCCACTAATAATGATAGCATGCAAACTATTTTAAAAGGACATCTTGGCTTGCAAAAGAGTTTATTATGTGATGGTGAATTTTTTCATATGCGTTGTTCTGTTTATATTCTTAATTTAATTGTCCAAGAAGGTTTAAAAGCAGGTACTAATGCCTTGTTTAAAATTAGAGAAAGTGCGTAGTATGTAAAAGGATCTGATAGTAGAATGGGAAAATTTGAACAATGTGTTAAGCAAGTGGGGATTAATACAAAATTGGGTTTATATTTGGATATGACAACCAGATAAAACTCAACGTACTTGATGCTTGAGAGTTCACTACAATATGAAAAAGCTTTTTCTAGTCTACAGTTGGTCGACAAAAAATACTCTCTTTGTCCTACATTTAATCATTGGAGAAGGGCAGAAAAAATATTTGGATTCTTGCAATTTTTTTATGAAATAACTAATTTGATAAAGTTATTAAGGAAATGGCTTCAAGAATGTTCAAAAAGTTTCAGAAATATTAAAATAGATTTAGTCTAGTACTCTCATTTGGAGCTATTCTTGATCCTTCCTTTAAGATACAACTTTTAGAATTTTTTTCTCAAAGGGTGATGTTTCTTCAGCAAAAAAAAGAGTTGCAACTATTGAGAAAAAATTGCACAAGCTCTATGAACAATATGAAAATAATCAAACTAGGACAGGGACAACTACTACTCTTCAATGTAAACTAATTGAAGGAGGAATTCAATCCAAATAAAATAAGTCCACTTTATTTGCTGTAAGTATCATTTTCTTTTTCTTTTATCTATTCTTTTTCTACTTTTATTTCTTTAGATTTGTCTTCAACTCTTATATGACATATTATAGAATAATTAGTTTTGTTATTCTGTTTATTATTTAATAAATTTATTAGTGGTTGATTAAAACAAATTAATTATATAACAGTTTCTAAGATTCTTTGCTCAATATCAATAATAATGCTTAACATCATAGTAGCTAAGTTGTTAAGTGGCAACTGACAAATTGCAAAGGGAAGAACACTTATAAGATTGCTACAACACTAATGATAAATTTATTTACATTTTTTTTCCGTGTAGACTTAGCTACTTAGCTAAGTGGCAAACAAAATAGTAAAATTGTTTATTATTTCTCTTTTTTACATCTTTGCAAATTCTATTGTTATTATATTTCATGTTTTAAATTAATAGGAGTTTAAAGTGTTTGAGAGTACATCTGTTTACAATACTGGAAAGTCAGAATTGGCTCTTTATTTGGAGGAACAAAAGCTTGATTATGAATCTTTTCAAGAGATGGGTGTTATCAAGGTTTAGAAGAATAATTAAAAAAAGTATCCTAATCTTTCAGTGATGGCACATGATGTATTGAGTATTTCAATTACTTCAGTAGCATCGAAATTGGCATTTATTATTGGTGATCACGTTGTTACCAAGTATAGAAGTTGGATCCATCATGCAAAATGTCCAAACTCTTGTTACTACAAGAAATTGGATGCATGGATTTACCCAATCTAATACAGGTAGTATTTTCTATTTTTCTCAAAGTATTTATTAATGGTTATATAAATAATATCTTGTTTGATGTGAATTATTTATGGTTATATAACTAATATTGTTTGATGTGAATTATTTGTAGATGAAGATGAACTTCTTAAGGAAACTATGTCAAATGTTGATTCAAATTTATTGATGGTTTAGAATACATTGCAAGTGCAAGTGCAAGTGGAGTTGATAAGCTTTAATTGATTGGTTTTGTAATATTTAAAAATTTAGAATTATTTTGTAACTGGGTAATATTTTAGTCCAGTTAAGACTTGTAAGTTTTTGAATTTAATTTTTGTCCATCTTTTGGTGGTTGGCATTTTTTTGGAATGAAATGACTCTGAATCTCAAATTAATATTGTCTTTGCATTGATCTTTCTAATCACTTTATTCGTACTATTAGAACATGCGATAAAGTAATTTTTAAATGGGCTATATATTTTCGTTTATTATGTTTTAGGTTATTTTTGTTTTTTAAAGGGCCAACCCATCTTAAACCGTGGCCCGCTTAGGGCTGGGCTGCCTTTTTAATGACTCTTTAGTTAAAAGGACTAGCCCGTCCTAGCCTATTTATCTCTCTAGCCTGCTAGGATTGGGTTGGGTTGGGTTGGGCTGGCCCATATTGGTAGCCCTACTCATCCTCTTAAAGAGGTGAACTCAAGTTTATATTTAACTTTATATCCACAATTACACTTAACCCCTATATGGTTAGTGTAATAGTCGGCTAGTGTTTATAAGTTAAATTATTTATTTTAATAGTTTTTCCTTTCTACTCGAATCTATCTATTCTAAATCAACTGGTTTCCTAGAAATACATTGCATTGCTAAATTACTCGTGGCTATTAGTAACATGCTAAAGTAGCAACACCGATCAAGACTTCATGAAACAGTCAAAGGTCAAAGGATATTTCAATGAAAAGTTAATATAACTTTTAGGGTCTCATACAATGAAGAAGCAGGGAACCATTCTTCCATTAATCCATTGATCCCTAACTACATGTGGTATGAAACATGTGCTATGATGTTCTCACCTTATATTGGCGTGTGTGTCACATTCTTTTAGTCATTCAACACCATACAAATCTAGGTCTAGACACCTCTAAATGTCTAACCTGAGTTTCTTTCTTTAATAATCCACAAATTCCTATTCTTAGAGAAACTCACATCTGAATTTACAGAACAAGTCATAATCTGATGGTGAAACTTATCTCTTTACATTCCTTGATGTAAGAGGTAATTTCTCGTGCAAAAGAGCCAATCTTGTGATTTATTCGACACACTTTATCATAAAATTCATTATCACATGCATATGAGATATGAACAAAAATTCAAGACTCTTATATTAATAATGATTACAATCAATTCATTTTATAATACAAAAATAGAAATATATCATACATAAATCTAGAGCCATAACATGTTTATCAAACAAGTTGCTAGATATTTCTTTTGTAAAGGGATCATCTATCATTTCTCATGTAAGAATGTATTGTAAATTTATTTCTCCACTTGATACTATGTCTCTCACAAAGTTATACTTAATGTCAATGTGTTTGGTCTTGCTGTGATATTTTGGATCCTTCGTATATGCGATAGCCGCTTGACTATCACAATATAAAATCATAGGACCCTTAGAATTTCTTGTAATGTTCAAGTGCTCAAATAATCTCTTTAACCAAACAACTTTTTGTACTACAAATGCATAAGCCACGAATTCAAATTCTATAGTTTACAGAGCTGTGCTAGTTAGTTCTTACATTTTCATGAAATTGCCCCATCATTTAGTAAGAAAGTATAATCGGAGGTTGATTTTTTCTATCATACCAGTCACTAGCCCAATCATCATCTGTATAACCTCATATAAATAAATTAGATCTACTATAGTATAGTGAATAATTTGCAGTTCTCTTCAGGTATCAAAAAATTCTTTTTACTGCTTTTCAATGACCTCTTTCGGGATTGAATTCATACATACTAATCAGATCTACGACATAACAAATGTCTGGTGAGTACACATCATAGCATACATCAAATCCCAATTGCACTAGAATATGATACTCGAGACATGTCTTTCTTTTATTTGTTAGTTTTTGACACATTTTAAGGCTTAAAGTTTACCTCTTGCTATAGGAGTATCTATGGATTTGCAACTATTCATTCGAAAGAGTTTCAATTTTTTCTTATGTATGTTTGTCAAGACAGACTCAATTTTCTTGAAACGATGTCTTTGTATTTTAACACTTAATATATAGTTTGTTTCACCCATATCTTTCATCTCAGATGACTTTGAAAGCCATGACTTAAACAGTTTGCACATACTTTAAATTATTTTCAGCTAATAAAATATCATTCACGTAAAGCAAAAGAATCACAAATATTCCATTGGAATTTTTTATATAGATGCAATGGTCTTCACCGATCCTGGTGAAATTAAATGAAATCACTTTCTTATAAAATTTTATGTACCACTACCATGAAGACTGCTTTAAGCCATATACTGATCTATTTAATTTACAAACCTTCTTTTCTTGTCCTTTAATAACAAAACCTGTAGGTTGTTTTATGTAGATTTTTTCATTTAGTTTTGCATTGATAAAAATGGTCTTCATGTCCATTGGGTGTAATTCTAAATGTAAATGTGCAACAATAGCCAAAAGTTAGCGAATTCAGGTAAATTTCAAAGCTAGTAAAATTTTTTTCTCATAATAAATATTCCAACTCTTTGAGTAAAATCTTTTGTCACCAATCGTGCTTTGTGCCTTTCTATTGACCTATATGATTTGCATTTAACTTTGAGAATTCATTTATTCCTTATAGCTTTATGCCCAGATGGAAGGTCAACAAGATTTTAGACTTTATTGATTTTTATGAACTCTAATTCTTCTTTTATCGCTTTTATCCATTCATCTTTTTCAGAGCTCGATAAAGCCTCACTCATAGAATTAGGTTCATCAAATTCTGTGAGAGATATCAAGAAAATATAATCTCCAATTTCATAAGATCATTTAGGTACATCTTTTCTGATACTCTTACATAATTAAAGTTCAGATTCCTCTATAGGATTTTGGGATTCATAACTCTCACTTAGATAAAAAATTATTTCTTGATCTATTAAATTATAATGAATATCCTACAATATTAATTGATCATCTGAATTTAATATTTTGTAAAGAGACTCATTTTTCTTAATTTCATCCTTTTTGAGAAAATTATTTTTCAGGAATGTGACATCTCGTGATTCAATCTCAATAGTACTTTCATCTTTCAGTTCACCAATGAACACATACCCTTTTGAGTGTTCTGAGTATCTTATAAGGATACATTTTTTTTGGACTTAATTTTCTAAACTCACCAATTTTTTTTAATATATGCATCACAACCCCAAGGTCGTAGATCATTAGAGTTTGATTTTTTGTCAGTCCATAGTTCATAAGGAGTAGAACATACTAATTTAGAAGGCACTTTATTCTATGTAGTCCGCAATTAATAATCATCTCTCTAGAAAGAGATTGGTAAATTTGCATGCGCCATAATGAACCTTGTCATATCCAACAATGTTCTATTCCTTCTTTCAACTACACCATTTTATCGAGGTATATAAGAAGTAGTTAGTTGTCTGATAATGTCTATTTCAATACACAATTCTTCAAACTATTTTGATAAATATTCACGATCTCTATCGGTTCTTAAAGCCTTTTTTTTTTTAAAATCTAATTGATTCTCAACTTCATTTATCTATCTTTTGAAGCATTCAAGTGTTTCTGATTTATGAGAGATCAAATAGACATAACCAAAACACGTGAAATCATAAATAAATGTAACAAAATATAAATCACCAGACCTTACCCTCACATTCATTGGACCGCAACTATCACAATGGATTAATTGCTGTAAAAATTAAGCTTATTAGTCTTTTCAACTGGTTTACATATAATCTTTCTGGCAGGACAAATTTCACAAGTTGGCATATCAATTTTTGAGAAAGAACCTAGATATCCTTCCTTGCCAGTCTATTCATACGATCTTGCTCTATGTGACCCTATCTAGCGTGCCATGTAAGTATATTAACATCATTAGTACTAGAATAACATGACATTACATAACAATCAACATAATAGTCATAAGTTGAAGGATTGCAATCTAATATAATAAAGCGATCATAATGATGTCCAAAATCATAAAAAAATATTATCTAGAGTTATTCTTATACCATTATGACTAACAAGCAAATGGAAATCAACATCCAAAAGAATAGACATAGACACTAAGTTTTGTCAAATCTCTGAAGCATATAGGACGTCATGCAACATTAAAGACCGACGTCCACACAAATCTGCTTTGAAAGTGTCAATTCCTTTAACTTCAAGTCTTGCATTATTTCCTACATAAATTTACCTTGATCTAGGTGAAACTCAATGGAACTCCAAAAATGCTTGTCGATCTTAACTCATATGGTCGATGGCTCCTGAGTCTATAATTCACATAGGATAAGATTTAGTTAATAAAGCACTGCTAGAAGAATATGTAACACTTAGAGATGCATTTAGAAATGCTGCAGTACAATTACGAGCAAAATGCCCCAAAACTTGGCAATTGTAGCACTTCATCTTGCTCTTATATTTCTTCTTGAATTTTTTTTTGCGTTCTTGAAATTTGGCTAATTTTTTTCGCAGAGGGTCCTTCTTCGATATCCTTACCCTTCTTGTTCTTTTTTTAATTATTCTTATGCTTGAAGCCTGAAGACTTCTTATCACTTGATTCTGCCATAAAGGAATTAGAATCATCTTTAGCAATACCAAACCGCTCATCTTCAACTTCAACATGACGGGCAACATTAAAAAAAGTTTTGATGTTATCATTGTGGGTTAAATTAACTTTCAAATATTTTCAACTATTAGGAAGAGATTGAATCACTGTTTGAACCTGTTTCTCATCTGAGAGAACATGTCCAACACTTTTGAGTTGAGCTATCATATTTGACATCACCCTAAGGTGTTGTTTGATGTTTTGATCGTGACACTTCTTGTAAGTGTCAAACTTGATAGTCAAATGTCTGAGGTGGGTGATAAAAGTACCCTAATATGTTCCTCACAAGTGTGCCCATATGGCATGAGCAGTGGAAAATTTCTCACACTCATGAGTGAGATCATCAACCACAGAACTAATAATGATTTCACGTGCAATGAAATCAACCTTTTTTCAATGCTTATAAACTTCAAGGTCTCTTCTGTGTTATGCAGTATTACCCTCTTCTGGTTTACATAAGACATAGTTAATACCTCCAAGAATATTTTGCTCTTCCAGTACATACCTTATTTTATGACTCTACATATCATAATTGTCACCATTTAATTTATCTCCTTTGTTCAAGTTGACAATTATGCTTTTTGATGCTATGTTTGTTATTAAGAGACAATTATACAAGTATTTTTATCAGCTATGCATGCAATTACACATTCAAGCAAATCATTCACATCAAGATTTTTTATTTAGTTAAAATCAAAAAGACATGTAAGAATCCGATCATCATTCACGAACTAAACATTTGACCAAAATTAAAAGTTAATTTCTTAATTTGTATTTTAATGATAGCTTTCAATTAAGCCTTAGAAAGCTTAAATAAATAAATATAATTCATATAAAAAGAGAGAAACAACTTAATAGATAATGAAGTTAATAAACAACTTCAAGTACAAGTCAATTCAAAGATGAAAATCATCCCACAAATATTTGAGATAATTTATATACACCAAAAAGTCTTGCTAGGTCAAATCTCGTGATAAAATTTAATTAATCTCTCACTCCAAGAATCACATAGAGAATAGTAATATAGCTAATGCTTTTCAATTCGAGATTTCTACATAGTTTTTCAGTTCTACATGTTTTAATTCAAATGAATAAATAACATAAGGATTTGTAATACTAGGAGCATCTTAAAAGACTTGAACTCTTTTAGGGGTCGTTTGGTAGAATATATAAGAATAATGCAAATTGTAATGCATTAGTAATGCTTGCATTTGTATTAGTAATGCTTGCATTAGTAATGCAAGTATTAGTTATGCTGAGATTATTTGTTATGATGTGTTTGGTTTGGTGTGTTAAAAATAACTTGCATTGCATATATTTTTTTTTTTACAAAAACACCCTCCACAAATGTAATGAATATGACGTGAAAAGATTTTGAGGGTTTATTGTGTAAGACATATGCTAATGCATGCATTAAAGTCCATTGCATTACTAATACCAAGAGTTTCCCATGTATTAATTATGCATAGCAAAATACACAATAAATTGTATAACTAATACTTGCATTAGTTATACATAGGTTGAAAAAGTGTATCAAACAAGGTATTAGTAATGCACAAAGCTAAAACATGCATTACTTTTTCTAATGCATCCTACCAAATGACCCCTTAGTTTCTCCTCTCTTTCTCTTCGTATAGCTCTCTCATTTCATAACAAATTTTGTGTCGCCCTTGGATCACTATTTCATATGATCTCATGACCTCAAAAATATGTACTTTGACAACGTGCTCTTCTAGTTTATTCCTTTGCTCGACATTCAGAACTCATACTTGGAGTAATTCGAGTTTGTCCCTATAGGAACAAAGAAACAATAAGAATGGTTGAACCACTCAATGTGATAACTTATGTCACAATTTACTGTACAAGGCAAAATCTGCTAAAGAAAACTTAAGGACTAATTAAGATAAGAATAATATCAAGTATAATTTATACACCTATTTAAACCATAAATTATTTAAAAAATTTACAATTTCACTTGACAAAATAAATAAATATTATCATGTTAATGAAAAATGTGTTACTTGCAAAAATCAAATAAAAACATGTTAATATTTATAAAGCAATATTTTATTACATAAAAATTTCATGTTTCTTTACTCAATAAAAAATGAAAGACTTAATAATTCACGATTTAAAAAAAATATATAGAAATAGTATATTTTGAGTTCTTTAAGAAAGGCTATGAACACTTTCTTTATTTTTTCATTAAAAAATAATAATAATACTCCACTCTTCAAAAATTATGTTAGACCCCAAAATTTTTATGATTTTATTTTTATACCTGTTTCACGTTTAGTGGTGATTTTTGAGTTGAATTATGATAAGAGGTGATAACGGGATTATTACGAAGTGCTTTAAATTTTTTTAAATGTGTTTGGGGGTCATTTTGGAACCCTAAACCAGTGAGGATCCGTGATAAGAGTATGTCACACTCTGACCGTGGCGTCCCACACCCTTGGAGTGACACGATAAGGACGTGCCATGCCCAAGGATGCAGAAATACCAGTTTGTTTTTTTAGTTTGGGATTGAGGAATTTTTGGTCTGTTACCTATTAATCTACTTCCCAATCATATTAAACGTAATTTCCACCCTTATAACTCGAATTATCTGATCTCCCTTCTACCAAAAATCCTCAAGAACACAAAAGAAATTTTTTTTACCAAAATTCAAGCTTGCAAAGTCCCAATTCAAGTTTCCCTCAAGAAATTCACTAAGTCCAGCTATGTGGGGTTTGAACAAGGATAAACTTTCAATCCTTGTGCCAAATTTTTTTTTATTTTTACATGAATTTTAAAGAATTGATAACTAGGGTTCATACCCACTTTTCATGTACTTTGAGATTATGATGTTTTCTCATGAGTTTCACTTTATTTAACACAAGATTTCATGTTTACTTATGTCTTTATCCACAAAATTGATATTACAAGATTAGTTTTAGTATTTTGACATGAGAATTCATAAGTTGATAAGTGCACCAGATTTTCAGCATGATTCTCTCAGTTTACAAGAAGTTCAAGTTTACTAGTTTGTGTTTCTAAAGTATTACAGTATAATCATAATTTAATTTTTGTATGAGATTTAAGACAATCTATGAAGTTCACATAAGAAATCAAGGATTTGAGATAGAAATAATGGCAAATCATATTTTCAGACTTACCAGCTTATATGCTTATAGTACAAGCAATAGTATGATTTTGGGAGTAGTATCTAGCATCGAGAGGACAGTATGAGTTTAGCACATCCTATTTATCAGAAACTACGTGTCATCGTAGGTTATTTTAGCTTGTCTAAATAGGTATGTAGCTTGTCCTAACGGGCATGTCATTTATATTTTTCATCTTATCCAATTGTACGTATTTAGGTGATCACCATAGTTAGACATTATACCCTGGCAAAGTATATTAGGCTCTTTCAATGAGGATTTGAGTTATCATGCCCTTTCGATGAGGATTTGGGTCATCAGACTCTATGTTGCTCGCATGATTTATATCGGTTACGAGAGTCTCCCATGAAAAGAGCATTTTAGAAACTAAGTGTAATGAATCACAGTTGTTGTTCAGATATTGTTTTCTGAGTTATTTTTTATGAGATTTCAGCTTTCAGTCTTACTTATAGTTAAGGTGAGTCTTTTTACACTTAGCATGGATGATTTGAAAGTATATTCAGTTTCAGTTTTACTTATTGCATTCATTCCTATTTGATTAGTACATTCCAAAAGTACTAATCATATATACGTCTGTGTGGCTCCATTGTCTCATAATGTAGGTACTAGTTGTAGCCGATAATATCATGGTTAAACAGGTCACAACGTCCATCCAACAGGTGATGCGTTCTTTTTATTTGAGGACACCAGTCAATTTGTAGATTCAATTTTTTATTTTTATTCATTTGTATTAATTAAGGATTGCTGGGGGTCTTGTCCTGGCTACCTATAATCAGTATTAGTAGAGGCTTAAAATACAGTTAGTCAAAGGAGATGTATTCAAATTCAGTTTTCTTTTATATAAATAGTGTTGTAAATATTTTAAATAGTATTGTATTGAACAAGTTCAGCTAAAGATATCTCTTCCACTTATTATTTTTAGTTTTATGTGTTGACATCCAATTTTGTCCCTCCATACTTAAAATTAACGCATTTAGGCTCCCTGATCGTTAAATGGCACAATATGCAATTTTTCACATATTTTTTTGCAATTGTTACTAAATTGTTGATAATCATCATTATTTTAGAATTTTTACTCATTTATTGTTATATTTTAATTTTAAATAATTTATTGATAATTATCTTTAATTTCGTAAATTTTAGAATTTTTATCAGTTTATTATTATTTTAATATTTTTGCACAGTCATTTGCATACGTACACAACACAACACTGTAATTTTTTACTACACAGTATACTTTAATTATTTATAGCATAATATATTTTTTTAATATAATTATATTTTTTATTTGTTGTTTATATTTTTCTATAATTATACATCGACATTCATTATTTTGTATGTTATTTAATACAACCTGTAAATGTGAGTCGGTTTAATTATTTTAATACACGGAGAAAAATCAGTCAAGTCAACATCATGTCAACTTTTTAAAAGATAGACATTTGAGGTGATGAGTTGAGACTTTTGTTTTTGGGTAAAGAAATTTTTATATATTAGTTAAAAGAGATATTTTTATTTTTGAATAAAAAAAAGGGGTTAGTTTTTAATTTTTTGGGTAAAAAGGGGAATTATTTTGTATTATAAAGAGGGGAAGGAGTATATTTCATATATTCACACACACAACACACAATATACGTACTATACACACACATATCAGATCTCTCTCTTCTCTTCTCTTTCTTTTCTCTCAAAACAAAAATGTCGGCCCTCAGAGCTCCGGTGAACAAGCTCCAGCCACCACCACAACACCCCTCGACTCTCTCCTCCCCTTCTCATAGCCGAACAACCCCACCACCATCTGATTTCGGTGATTCAAAGCCTCCAGCGCCGCCCTTTCCCCCCTATTTTTTACGTTGCTGCTTCACCGGAGGTTATGACCGGCGAAGCTTGGATGCTTTCACTGCATTGTCACTCCTTTATCCTATCTTTGCACTTTATTTTTTTAATTTCTTACAGATCTAGGTGGATTTGATTATCTGGCGTTACTTCGGCGAACGCCGTTGAAGCAGCGTTGTTGTGCTGCTGCCACCACATCGTTACCGCCACTCTTTGGTGTTTTGTCTTATTTTTGTTTATTGTGAATATTATGTTTCTCCGGTTGATGCACCATTTTCTCTCCATTTATTATTATTGCTCATCGGAAATACATTCTTTAATTGAGTTTTTCACTAATTTATGTGTTGTTGTGTATTTTGTTTCCTTTATTTGGCTGGATATAATTTATTTATTGTGTTTTGTTCTCTTCCGGGAAAGAAGAAGTGTTATGATTAAGTTTCAATGGATTCCGACAACGTCATGATTATTTTTGTTGGTTATTTCTGTATTTTTGTTATTGTTCACTGCCAAGGAATTAATTTTTGCTATATTTGTCGACAACTATGTCAGTGTTTAGGTGTTCCCATTTATTTTTATTGCCTTCCACTTTCTGTTTAATTTTTGGATTGATATCTTTTCATTTTTGACCTTTTTGGCTTATTAACCTGATTTGAACAACATGCTATACATTGGCCGATGAAGAGATTTTTCCATCGATTTTCGTGGCCTCCACAAATAAAAAGACGGATATTACGTATACAAATACGTAATAAAATTCGGGTGATGACAAAATTCTTATAACAATGCAAAAAGATTTTATTATTTTATTATTTGTATCTTGGCAAGACGATTTAGGACGGTCAATTAATTGAGCAACCACTTCTTAGCCATGACATATCTAAAATGAATCTGAGCCCACGTTTTTTAACAAAAATATATTTTTAAATACATATATGCACACATATGTTCTTAACTTATTTTGATAATTATTTATTTGTTACTAACATTTTTATTTACAAGTGTTTATTTAGGTTATTAGGAATACTTATCGGGAATGACATTTAAAGAAGAGTTTAAATTTTGTGTTTGCATTTTTATATTTTTACACTTGTACAAAATACCAATTATGGTGAAAATTTTATTTTTGAGGAGTTGGGAGGGCCGTCTTTATTTATGCAATCCACGTCATGCGTTTAGGCAAATTTAGGCCGTTAATATTTATGTTAAATTAATTTAGATTATTTAATCAAATAATTAACACTTTTTATATTAAAAAAATATTACGTAGCATTTTTCTTCAGAACAATTTTTTCTTTATTCAATTTGTCGTTACATACATATATAATTTTGTTTATATATATTTTTACGACAGTATACACATTATATTATTTCAGTACATATTTTATATCTGCATTTACAATCATTGAATTTTTCCTTTTTGCTTTAAATAAACCTAGGTCTGGCCGGGAACTATATTTGTGGATTCTGAAGAATGCCTAATCCCTTTTCTTTGGAATAATTTGAATCCTTACCTAGAATCTAAATTGGTTCGTAGATTAAATAAAGTCATACTTGTTAAACAAATAAATAGGTTTCCTATTTTCCTAAAAAATTAGGTGGCGACTCTGTATAAAATCAATTCTTTTTGAGTTCATAATGTCGTGCTCATTTTGACCTTAGGTAAAAATCGGGTATGATATTATATATTTTATTAAGTTGCTCATAAATTATGCCAGTATCATGGTTTAGCTTGGGATAACTTGTAGTTCTAAGCATCTTGTGACGTCCACGGGGTAGTCTCAAGGCGTTACAAACTTGCTATTAGAGTTCAAGAATCCTAGAGTGTCTTTGAAGCCATGTCTACTAGAGTCTTACAAAACGGTACAATGATGTCTGTACTTTTCTTTGATTGGGCATTTAAGAAATATTTTTCTTCTTTCATACTCTAGATTGTGCAGTAAAGCTATTCTCTTAAAAGCTTTTGTTGATTCATGTGTTACTCCAATATCCTCCACCCATGAATTATCCTTAAGTTAATGTATGTAGTAAATTCCAATTCCTCCCAAGATGATTCTCTCAAATTTACTATTAGTAACTTCAGAAATCACATAAAAGGCTTGAGAGGAGCCCGTTATTGTGTTTAAAGTCCTTTAATTTTGAAGCTTATGCGCTCATCCACATGAGTTGTACAGTTAAGACATAACATGCCATGCATTCAAATTTATATTTAACCCTTCATTACAGATAGCCTTCGTGAGAGGAGAGAGTATGTACTTGTATTATTGAATATAGTTTTCATGAAGGGATATTATAACTGAGAGGGTTATGATTCATAAGTAGTAGAACATCCTTAGATTTGGAAGTGTGAATTTAGAAGTGTAGTGACAAGAAAGGTGGGGACAATGATTTGTTAAAAGTATATAGATGGATCTATGCATGATATTGAGTTAGTATTGAGGGAATATATTTTTGGGTGTAAATTAGATGGTAGTGAGTATGGTGTAGATTTCATGGTGAAAGGTAGAAAAGGAGTTACTAGTTAAGGTGACTTAGAGTATGCTTGAAGTAGGAGAGGAGTTCTTGATGGTGTTTTATTATGCTCGAAAAGTATAGGTTATTAATGAAAGTTTTGGTGGTTAAGGATTATTAATATAGGCTTCCCTTGTGGTTGTAAAAATGAAATCGGTTGATGCTTGTAGAGTTAGGAATATAATTTCGATATATGGATGGATAAGTAGTAGTGATTCGTGAAAGAAGGATATGCTAATGGATTATAATAATATAGACCATAAGATTATGATCAATTATTGTTATTATGAGGTTTTAGTGGACTAGTGTTTCTTGATTTTTTGCCAAGCAAGAATAGTTTGTGAGTTTGTGGTCAATAATGTCTAGTACTAAACACTAAGTTTGAATAGTGGAATATCATCAAGGTAAAAATAATGATTGCTTGGGTTAGTGATGCTAGGTATATGGAAGTGAACTAGTAGGCTTGAAATAGTGTATGCAAGAATTTAAGTTCATTTATTTGCAATTAAGTATGATGGTGTATGTATAATGTAGAGGTGTACTAATGTGTTATAGAAATATAACACTTTTAATTCTTAAAACGAGGAAAAGATGCAAGTTTCTGAGGCTATTTTATTAAATATGATGCTTTTTTGGTATGGTTTGTTGGAAATCATATTTTTGATGATAAGTTCGTGAAAAAGGTAAAAAAAGGTGTTTTTGGCTATTTTTGGAGCAATTATGGATATTCAGGCTGTTTTCTAACTTATTCATGATCAAAGCATGTTTGGGAATCGAAGAAGAGCTGAAAATATAACTCTCGGCATCTACTAAGTCAATATGTTACTGCATGTAGGACCTACGAACCACATGTAGGCAAAGCAAGTACCAGAAGTCCAAAATCTCGAGAGTTGAACTTGCAGGAATTTTGGCTAACAGTACCCTCAGTTTGTACATGCGCCCAGGGCTAGGACCGCAGGTACTATCTACGCCCGGTGCCAGACTGTGGGTACGAACCACATGTGGTCATCAACCCAATTTTCTCCTATTTTGTTCGGGCTTAGGTTTTAAGGTTTCCTCTTGTAGTATAAATACCTTTTTTTGTGTTTTTAATAGGAGTTAATCACTTTTGATAGTCAAAAACATATTTTGATTCCAAGATCATGTGTATTGACTTTAGTTGGTTAATTTAGTAACGGTTGTGGGTTTTTACACTTCTTATCATTGTACTTCTTCTATGCTTTCAACAATGAATGATATTGATTTCTTTACAAGTATGAGAGGCTAAAACCCATAGCTAGGGTTGTGGTAACCCTGAATGATTGATGAAGTAGGAAAAGTGCGACTGTTGAATTGAATCGATACCCATGGTATGCATTGCATTATCTTTACTATAATAGATTTCTTAGTGGTGGATAATGGTAAGATCTCTCCTAGATTATTCCTAGTTACTCAAAAAGAGGAGCAGTGGCTAGGAAAAGATAATGACAACAGTAATTTAGAGTTTAACGGTCGATCCACGCTACTAGGTATTATCTAAGTAAGATCCTTAACTATCATTTAATAACTAGAGACTCAAAAGGTAACAGTTAATTGGGATCAAGATAAGGGTTAGTCAGGTGACATCCTGAGACTCAAAAGGTAAAGAGTGAAATCCTTCTACTCGTCCAAAAGACTATAGAAGGTGTATAACTTATCGATTCTGGATGCAAGGTATTTGGTTGGTTCAACATAGCACGATAAGCCTATGAAGTTAAGAAGCCAAGGGGAACACAATCCTAGTGTTCACTAATACTGATCACAACCAAAGTTGATAATTTATCTTTATTCGATATTTCCATTCAAAACCCCCATTTACTTTCCTGTTCTTGCCCATCGAGTACAATATCTGAAATCTACGAGTCCACATATTCCCTTGGGATTCAACCCCAACCTTTGCTGGGTTACTATATTTTGACAACGACTCATATCATCATTCGATAAGAGGTGTTGTTTTGATGTTATCAAAATTTTGGCACCATTTTTGGGGAGTACAGTGTTGATTTATGAACTAAGATCGTTGCAATCTTTAGGTCTTTCCTTCTATTCATAGTTGGACATACACCAATGTAAGCCTAGAACATGGAGTAGAGGCAATCCTTTACTCCTAATGAATCAAATCCAGAAAGGATCCTGTAAATACCTGGTAGGATGTCTGAGTAGAAAAGAGATAAAATTCCTGAAGGAGTTCGTGATGTTGTACTCTCCCTCCTCCTAAAGTAGTTTAGGACATTATTGATCAACAAATTGGTTAGCTTTTAACTCAAGCCGAGAGTGAGAAAAGGTATTATAAAAAGCTCAATGCATAGTTCGGGAGGTAGAGTTAGAGGAGCAAAGATAGGTCGCTGACCGCTGCTAGTACTCAGTGGAAACCAAAATAGAAAAAGAGGAGGCTGACCTCAAGTGATCCTAGTATATCAGTATATTCAGATTATAAAGATGATGTAGAGGATATGGGATACGTTGAGTCATCAGAAACTGGAGCTATCATTCCTCCTGTCTTTCCCCCTGATGTCAAGTTTAATATTTCTAGTGCTATAATTCAGCTCTTATACTTGAAAGGCGTGTTTGTAGGGTTGCCTACAAACGACGTAAACATGTATTTGGCAAATTTTACTGGGATCTATAATTCATATACCATACCATGGGTAGATCAAGAGGTATTGCGACTGAGGTTGTTTCCTTTATCACTTACTGGAGAAATATCTTTATGGCTAAGGAAACTTCCAAGAGGGTCTATCACTACATGAAGGGAGTTACGTAGATAATTCTTGAACATGTTCTTTCCTACATCCAGGGTATTACAACTTAAGGGCGAGATTTATAAGTTCAGGTAGCTATAATCAGAATCTATGTATGAGACTTAGTTCAGGTTTAAGAAGAAGCTTAGCATGGTGCCCAACCACAAGATTTCAGGGACAAACTTGTTGGAGATCTTCTATAGAGCCCTGACTATCAGTTCCAGAACAATAATAGACACTATCTTCGGATGATCCTTCATGAGATTATGATGGGAGATGACTTTGAGTATTATGGATCATATCTCATTAACTATTTGAGGGTGGTAAACTCAAGAGGTTGAGAGAGGTTCTAACATTTATGCTATTGAAGCTTCCGACGAGCGAAGGGTAGCTAAGGATGTTTTAGCTCAGGAGATTTCACTATTGAGGACAGACATTGGTGAGTTGGCCAAGCAATTTGCAACAATTAATTCTAAAAAAGTTAATGCAATAGGGGTACTAAGTCTAGCTTCTAGGGTACATGAGTCTGAGTTAGACAAGGATGCAAAGTATATGGATCGTCAGTTGGTGGGTTTTCGAGTCCAAGGGCAAGGGAATAAAGTTCAGAACTATAATGATAGAGATAAATATATTCCACCTGGTAGACGAGATGCGGAATTAAAAATAAAAAAGATATTGGCTAAGTTGATGAGGGGTCAAGAGAGTCAAAAAGCTTGCCTTAAAGAAGCCAAGGCTGATATTTCAGGATTGGCCCAGAAGGTTGAGTCACATTCAACTACTATCAAGCAGTTGAAGTAGCAATATAGGAAAATCTCTGTTACTTTAGCTGAGAGACAGTCAGAAGCACTTCTTAGAGACAATGTCTTGAATCCAACATGACTGGTTCATTGTATGACCATTAATACGATGAGTGATTCCCCACCCGATGAGCACTTTTTACCCACTAATAATGATCCAAAAAAGGAAAATATTATTGGATATGAGCCACCTGAAGCTAAATTTGAGAAGCTGACTTATAGTAATGATGATTTTGGGGGTGATGATGATGACGAATGAGTAGCAGGAGAGCTCTAAGATATAGTACAACAGTTTAATGTAAATTTTCATGGACATTTAGGAGAAAAGAAGGGTGACCAGGTGCAGTAAATATCCCATGTTCTATTGGGCCTTATGAGATTAATTAGGCCCAATATGATACTGGATAAGGAATAAATGTGATGCCATTTGTGATATACAAGATAGTGGGGTTAGGAAACCTCAAACCTAATTCTGCAAGGTTGTTGTTGGTGGATTCATCTATAAAGGAGCAAGTGGGTATTGTACGTAATGTAGAAATAAAGGTGGCATCGTTCACGTATTTAGCAAATTTTATGATTTTAGACTGTGAAGTGGATGCTCATTATCCAATTATCTTGGGTAGGCCTTTCTTTCCCACTGTTTGGGTGATGATTGATATGGAACTAGAAGAAATTATGTTCAAATGGGATGATAAGCAAATAGTGTTGAATATATGCATGATAGTTCAGAGCCTAATGATATGAGAGTGGTAGTAGTGATTGATGCAGTGAAGGATGATGTGGTTGCTGCAGAGGTGCCTATTGAGGAGATATTAGGGGTAGAAACATTAGCAACATTGATTATGAACTTCAAGAGTGATGGGACAGATGAGTATGATGAGATGGTTTGTTTACTGCATGACATAGGTTCTTACAATATGCCCTTAAGAAATTAGATCTTGACTTGAAGAATAGAACCACACCTCCCGCAAGACCATTGATTGAAGAACCACTGGTCTTTTAATTAAGGGCCCTCCCACCTTATTTGCAGTATGCGTTCTTGGGGGCCAACAATACTGTACCGATAATTATTACAGTAGATCTAGTAGAAGCATAGCTGGAATCTCTGATACTAATGTTACGAAATTTCAAGAGAGCTATTGGGTGGACCATTGCAAATATTATAGGGATTCCACAAGGTATATGCACACATAAGATTCAACTTGAGCCAGACAACAGTCTAGTATTGAGCATTAGAGGTGACTGAATCATCCAGTGCAAGAGGTAGTAAAAAAAGATATAATTAAGTGGTTAGATACTGGGGTGGTTTTTACCATTATAGACAGCAAGTGGGTGAACCCGATTTAATGTATTCAAAGGAAATAAGGACTAAAAATAATAAATTAGTATAATGAGGCCAGTGACTGGGTGAAGAGTATGCATGGACTAAAGAAAGCTGAATAGTGGATACTAAAAGACCACTTTCATATGCCATTCATGGATCAGATGTTGGACAGATTAGCAGGCAAGGGTTGGTACTATTTTCTTGATGGGTATTTGGGCTAAAATCAAATTATGATTGCTCTCGAAGACCAAGAAAAGTATACTTTTACTTTCCCTCATGGGACCTTTGAATTCAAGCGAATATCATTCGGGTTGTGTAATGCGCCAGCTACCTTTTATAGATGTATGATTTCCATATTCTCCAACATGGTGGAAGACACTACTGAAGTACTCATGAATGACTTTTCAATGGCTGGGCACTTATTCGATGACTGCTTAGCCCATTTTGCTAGTGCACTATAGAGTTGTAAAGAGTGCAACTTGGTACTCAATTGAGAAAAATGCCACTTCATGGTGAAAGAAGTCTTCGTTCTAGGGCACAAGATTACCATACATGGGATTGAGGTGGGCAAAGCAAAGATTGAGGTTATTGAGAAGCTCCCACCTCCAGTGTAGTCAGAGGCATACATAGTTTTTGGATCATGCAGGTTTTTATAGAAGGTTCATCAAGGACTTCTCTAAAATTGCAAGTTCTTTACGCAAGCCTTTATAGAAGTAGGTGAAATTTTTGTTTGATGATGATTATCTCAAGGATTTCAAATGCCTAAAACAACGGTTAATTTCAGCACCCATCATTGTGTCTCCTGACTGATCTGCACCTTTTGAGGTAATGTATGATGCAAGCGGAGTGGCCTTGAGAGCTATTCTGGGACAAAGAAGAGAGAAAATATTGCATCCCATATACTATGCCAAAAAAGCTTTAAACCCCACACATAAGAATTATATAATTACAGAATAGGAGCTACTTGCAGTGGTTTTTGGTTTTGAAAAATTTCATTCTTATTTGATTGGGACTAAGGTTATAGTGCACACTGACCATGCAGGCTTGAGGTACTTGATGGTGAAGAAGGATTCTACACTCACATTGATTCGTTGGGTTCTTTTGTTGTAATAGTTTGATGTTAAAGTCAAGAACCAAAAAGGGAAAGAAAATCAGGTTGCAGACCACTTATCTAGACTTGAGAAAAATACCATACAAAAACTGAGGGATAATCTTGAGATAGATGATACTTTTCCAGATGAGCAAGTGTTGGCAATATCTCATAATTTGATTCCCTGGTTTGCTGATTTTGTCAATTATTTGGAAAGCAATCTTGTCCACAAAAATCTATCCTTCCAACAACAACGGAGATTTATTTATGAGGTAAGGAAATACTTTTGGTATGAGCCATATTTGTTCAGGGTTTGTGCTGATTGGGGTTCATCACAGTACTTTTAGAAGCGTTTCATTCTTTTCTAATTGGGGGTCACCACAGTGGCATACAGACAACCCATAAAATTTTGCAATATGGGTTTTAATGGACTTCAATTTACAAGGATGCTCATAATTTTGCAAAATCCTATGACCAATGTCAGCGTCAAGGCAATATTTTAGGGTGCCAGGAACTCCTTATGACACCCATTCTGGAGTTGGAGTTGTTTGATGTATGGGGGATTGATTTTATGGGCCCATTTGTGAGCTCCAATGGCATGAGGTACATTCTACTATAACCAACCTCTTAATTATAAGGGAAAAACTACGTCTTGCCCTCGCAAGCAACAAAACAGTCCACTATAACCAGCCTCTTAATTACAGACTCGACTGTGAACCTAATTCTAGGTCTCTCCTCCTTGCAATACCTCTATTGCAAGCACACCTAGACACCTTTGCCAAGTTTCCCTCCAAAACTGGTTAACTCTAACCAGCAACAAACTTAGGTAACTCTACCTAAGAAACTCTCCCAATAGAAAACACTACTCTTATAAGATGAGTAGTTTGATTAAAAATCATTACTCACTCAAGAACTATTTTAATTTAAGCACAAATAAAGACAAGAACCTGAGTAGTTTGAAATAGGGTTTTGCTGCCTCTCTCTGATCTCTATATATTTTAGAAAAACCAATTGTTGAAAAGGATTCTCTTCCCTTTTATAATTGGGTGATGATTAGGGACGATATATCATTGGATCAGTTATCCAAGTCAGTATAAAATAACACATAATAGCACCTGAAAGTTTGTTACACAAGATGACAAAACTATTCAGAAGCTGCGTGCCAACTGTATTGTATCTTGAACATCCAGGGACCTGGTCCCTCATAGTTTAGTTGCACATCATCAAGGAATTTCCCCCTTTTTTATGATGACAAACCAAAACCATACAATTTTGAGTATCAGTGCACATTTATCACATTTAATTTAGAGTGATTGCCACCTGAAGATGAATGTTCCCCCTATATCATGCTTCCTTCTTCATCATGTAACACAATGAGTTGATCCCTTGTTGTCATCTTGTAGAAAAAAATTCCCCATGTCTTTGTGCACTTTCTTTTCATTTTCATTCATCACACTTCCCCCTATAATGATGCACCTTAATCATTTTTGCATTACCTTAATCATTTAGTGCATTAGCATACTTCCCCCTATCGATATGCTTCCCAATTCTATAGTTTAGCATATCAGTTCAACACACTCCTGGTCCTTACATATGAAGTCAACATTCCCTATTTTGGTATTATTGAAAAGGATTAATATTAAACCAAAAGTAAATATAAGTGCAAGATAATTAACACATGGCCACTGGGGCAACACTTATATGAAGAACAACTTTAAAGTAAGAGATTAATTGAAGATCACAAATAGAGTTCATTTATAAATAGTAATTAGTACTATTACAATCATGCCACAGAACTGTAAAAATGACTATCTTAAAAAGCCAAATACAGGAGTAAGATGAGAAACTGACACTGGATTGATTTTGAGACAATGTAAATGGGACTTAGGTTAAGGGATGTTTGTAGAAGGTTTGGGAGCAAGGTACTTAAGCAATATCTCCACTCTTGAATTTCCAGTGTTATTAGAATCTGATAACTACTTGGTGAGATACTTCACTTCAATATTCAATTCTAGAACTTTACCAATCAGTTCATCTACTCTGCTCTGGATCTTTACATTTTTAGTTACTAGTTCATTAAAGGTACCTGGTCCTTCAGATGACAACTTCTAAATCTGCGACTTCAAAAACACTATCTCAACAATTTGGCATCAAACATAATCCTTAACTCCTTTATTTTCTTTCCCATCCTTTATTGAGCAACTAACAACTCAGATACTTAAGACAAGTATTGGCTTTTCCTTCAATATATTCATTCTCTACCAGGGTAGTTAGGTTGATCAATTGTTTGGCTGTACCAGGTGTTCCTTTGGTTCCACTCACACTGAAGTGTTCAAAAACTCTCTTCAACAAGCACTCGTGGGGTATTCCATGTCTCCCAATTTTCTCAAGAATCACTTTCTTCATGTGCTCAATCATAAGAACGACAGACTGATCAATTTAAACTTAGTCATTCTATCAAGAACAGATCAACTCCAGATGCAATGGTAGTTTTCCCTGATCTGGGCAATAAGACTTTGTTGATGAATTAAAATACAAGTTGGAACTCACATTTCTGGAACTTTTTTTTCATAGTTGCTTTACCTATTCCTTCCATCTTAAAGGCATTGATCATAAAATCTGCTGAGGGCTGTTGCTTTACAACAGTACTGACTCTAATAGCTTGCACATCCAAGACTTTCCTTGCACCTATACAGATAAGGTCAGCCCATCATCTGATAATTTTATGGTGTAGAAACATTCTCTAACCTCATTATTAAAAACCATGGGGTTTGATTCTTCAAAAAATTGTGGCCAGCCTTGATACCTGACATATTTAATCAATTCATTCATATGGGGTTTTTCATAATTTTTTGGGATTAAACATTCTTCATGATAGCACCTTTTGTGTTCTTAGGTTCTCAATCCCTTTTTCTCTAGAAATGTCAGTCTTTTCTTTATTTTTTTAATTTATTTTAGGTTCACTAATTATTTCTTTATCATCAGTTGTTCCTTTTATGAGACCTGGCCCCTTACAGTCTTTTCTTTTCTTGGAAGCTATATGTTTCTGCCTCATTCCAGCTGAGCTACCAGACTTTGATATAGAGGACATGATCCTCTCAATTTTAGGATCATTTTTTATTTCCTTGTTGATAGAAACAATATCCTCTGAATTCCATTTCTCTCCTACATCAATTTTCACTCCTTCAGTAATATCCTTTCCCCCCTTTCTATTTCTCCTGAGTTTCTTCCCAGTTCACCTCAGAAGCACTTCATCCTCCTTATTTGAAGATAACCACACTTCCTTTCTCTCATTCACTTTATAATATCACAACCTTCCTATTCTACCTCATCAATTGAGTTTTCCATGTTGTCACTGTTGACACCTAATTTTTGTCCTCCACAACTAAGTTAAGTTCTGATTTTCTTTGATTTTTAAATAAAATTATAATATTTATTTATCTGAATAAAAATCTTTTAAAAGTATTTATCTAAGTAGTTTTACCATTTTAAGTAGCGATTATATATCATCATATTTAATAAAATTATATAATTTTGTTATTTAAATATTTATTTTACGGAATATCAGATTTTAATCAAAGCTTATCTTAAAAATTAATTCAAATGGGTAAAATCTTGATTCAAATATGATTTTTTCTAAAAATAATTTATTTGGAGAAATATTTATTTGATTTTATCTAATCAAGAAGTTCGGGATTAAAGAAAATATTAATTCATATCGAATTTAAATTTAATTTGGCAAATCTATTAGATTTGTCCATAATTGAACTCAAATTGGCCATAATTGCAATGCAATCCACCAAGTGATTTTTAATTTGGTCAAAATTAAATGAATTTAGCTAAATTTTAAATTCCAAGTAGGGTTATATTTTAAATAAATCAAAATCCCCAAAAATGGCCTATATCTACCCATTCAAATGGAATTTCAAATTTGTATTAGATAGTATAATTCTACCCCAATCTTGTCCTTTTTCTAATTTGAATTTCAAAATTTGTACTAGATTGTACAATTCCACCTCAACCTTATTCTTTTTCCATTTTTGAAATTCAAATTCTTATTCCAAATTCAAAATTTATACTAGATTGTATAATTTCACCTCACCTTGTCTCCTAACAAACCTTACCCTTAATTTTGAAATTACTAAAACACTCCTAAGTTCTTTCTCCCACATTGGTGGATTCAAATTATTGAATCACCATCCTTTCCTATAAATGCTATCACTATTTTGGTAGAAAACCAAGTCTCAAAGAGTGAAAAAAACTTTTGAGCAAATAGTTAAATATCTTTAGTAAAAATTTTCAAGCAATAAGCTAATCGTGGTTCTCGAAAGATTGCTTTCCGGTGGTGATAAAGACTCCAAAGAAAGCTTGAAGTCCCATTTTGCTGTCCCAAAAAAGGTAAACACACCTTTCCTCTTTTAGTTTTATTATCATTTTCTTCTTCATCTCCTTCTTCTTTGTAGTTCGTAGTTGTAATTTTTTTTGCTGGAATTATTTGTTGTAGACGACCTTGAAGGCCATAGGATATTGTGGTATCGATATTATGGTTATTTGTATGTTTATGGGATAAGATGAGCTAAGAGTAGTTAATATTGATTATTTTGCCTTTTGACTTTATTCTTTGATTGTTATGGATAAAGTTTTGATCTTTGTTTAAAATATGTACTCATGCTTTGTTTAAATTCATTGTTAGCGGATATGTTTATTTTTAGCATGTAAAGTTTAGTTAATGTTGATAGTTTTGCCTTTTTGACTTTATTCTTTGATTATTATGGATAAAGTTTCAATCTTTGCTTAAAAGACGTACTTATGCTTTGTTTAAATTCATTGTTGGCGGATATTTTTATTTTTAGCATGTAAAGTTGTTTCCTTTATGTTGGAAAGAATAGTTAATATTTATTGTTTTACCTTTTTGACTTTATTCTTTGATTATTATGAATAAAGTTTCAATCTTTGCTTAACAAACGTACTTATGCTTTGTTTAAATTCATTGTTGGCAGGTTTTTTTATTTTTAGCATGTAAAGTTGTTTTCTTTATGTCGAAAAGAATAGTTACTATTGTTTGTTTTTCCTTAATAAAATACTAATTGGTTAAGTGAAGAAATTGTCATTTGCTTGCTAATTATTTTAATGGATTTTAAAATTCTCATATGAGAGATGAAATGCTATCTTTATTTTTCATCTAAGATGTTTATTCCTTTTTTTTCCGCATGTTGTTTTGTCAAAATGATGAGAAAGTTCAGATTTTTATGGCTAAATAAAGTTATTCAGATATTTTTGAGTCATGCATAGTATGATTGTTGAATGGTATTTCACTTTTAGAGATGCTAAACTTTTATTCTAATTTTCTTACTCCCTTAGGATTGCTATATGTGCTGTTTGTGTGTGTAAAGACTTGATTCGTATCTCTCTTTAATTCATAATATCAAAAGAGAATCAACGATGTCTTATAAAGATAAACCATAGGTCGTTACATGTTTTCCCTAAAGTTGGACATAATTTGGATATATGAATCATCGTTAATGTCGCCTTCGTTGGAGTTTAAGGATTCCCTTTTTTAAAAGTTAGCCTCTACCTTCTTCTTTGTTATATGGGTTAATTTACATTTCGTTGGATGATTTAATTTATTTTGTTATCGCAGTTTACTATTTTTTATGCTTGAGAATGCTATTTTTCCATTTCATTATTTATCTATTAAGAGCAAAATTTTTGAACATGTATTAATTCTCGTATTTTTTTCTTTGCATGAATCTGTTTTGGAGTCCAAATGGACTCCTTTCCCCCTTGCATGTTGTAATGGTCTAATGAGGCCCACCCCTTCGAAAATTATATCCAAAATTCGATTATATAGCGTGCGGGTGCAAGAAGATAGACGAAGAAGGAAAATGGGTCAAAACTTATTAATGAGGCCACTAAGAAATTTGAAAAGTCTCAATTTTTATTATTACCTTAATTTTATTTATTTATTTATTTATTTATTCATTTGGGACTCGAAGCCAAAATTGTAATTTAATACAGGTGAAGCACATTTTGGGCCTCAAAGGTCAAAAAACTAGCTTAGGACAGGTTATGGGCCAAAAATTCAAGTATTTAGATTAGGATAGGTGAAGATGGGTCAAAAGTCCAAATTAGCTTAGGAGAGGATTTATGGATTTGGGCCTAATGGCTTAGTCCTTTAGTCTCCCTCTTTTCCTTTTTTTATGCTAATTGCTCTTAGTTTTCTTAGACTTAGTTAAAAATCTCCGCTAAGTTGTCAAAATTTGTTTTGCACAAATCTTGAAGACAATTTCTTCCTTAATTATTTTCTTTTTCAGAAACCACTTTTCCTTTTTAAAGTTTGTAAAAAAAGGTATTTTCAAATAGTTTGAATAACCGCAAGTTAGCGGATACTCTTGGTGCCTTAACAACCTTCCAAGAGTATTAATAGGAACCGCTTACTCAAAATTTCTAAACTTAAAAGTATTTTTCTGTTTTGAATCTTGTAAGTAATTTTTTTTAGTTTTTTCTTGATATTTTCTCAAAATTCAAGTGGCGACTCTGTAATTTCTTAAATTGTTTCAAACTTTCATTAAGGTTTCAAAATAGTTTAAAAAGTCAAAAATAATATTTTCTAACCTTTCGATGTCAAAAAAAGGCAAAGCAATCACAAACAAGCAATAGTAGGTTCTCAGTTACGCAATTCTCACTGGAGGAAAGATCAGTTCTTTTAACTGTAGACTCCTAATTTTGTCCCTCCCAAAAACCCAATTCATTCATTTTTACCTCACGTTATCATACACCCTCACCCACGTGATTATACCCCCAAAATACAAAAAAATATAAAATTTCAAAAAATATCTAAAAATCAAATCCCTAATATTCCCTTATCCTAAGAAATTTTATCCATACCCTACAGACCATACACCTCAGACACTCTCAGGGGGACCCATACGGATTAAAGCATATACAGACACCACACCTCACTGAAAGTTTTATTTTTTTCCCTAGAAAGCAATACACAGATAGACGATACATACACGGGCACACACAGAGAGTAGAGAAATGGGTAGAAACACAGTAAGGGAATTCATATGCACTACCACACAAAACACACCCAGAAATCCTTATTGATCACACATACACACACATTCATTCATCCATAGATATACCCACACACGAGAGAACACATATAAAAATTGATATATACGCACAGAGAGGAGATATGAGAGATTGAGTGAGAACAACAAAGGAAATTGGGTGAGAAGACGATAGATAAAGAAAAAATAGACAAAGATTAGCTGTTTCCAATGAGTTCTCATCGAAAACTCACCAGAGAAAAACCCATTAGCTTAGAATCCACTAAAATCCAATCGACCACTACTGGTTTTACCTAATTTTCTGACCAAGTTGCATTCAGCAACTATTCTCGTCCCCTTCTTGGCGAATATTCATTGAAATCCATCAAAAAATGATATGGGATGAGTTTAGGTCTTCATTATTTCGTGGTTTCTGATCTGTTGGGGGCGAGAAACATTAATGGGTCTATGTTGAAGTTGATTTATACGAAGTTGAGGTTCCATTTGGGTCGAGGTTCTGTTAGTTCATAGTTCCAAATCTGTGGGGTTTTTCTCCCCTTAACATAGCGGCAATTTGAGGTCCAATTCTTCAACTCTATTTTTCCATTTTTATCGTAATATAATGTGTTAATGTTGTAATTTGCGTGGTTCGTGTTGATTGATGATATAATTCTGATAGTGTGTTTGACATTCTTTAATTATCATGATTTGATTGGTTGATGTTACTTTGAAATCGATTAATCATTTGGTTGAGAAATGAATTTTGGAAGGGGTTAAACGTGATGAAGTGAATTCGTGTTAATTTTTAGATCTTTGATTATATTGAATTTGTTGAAACTGTGATAAACCAAATCTAGTAGGCAAATGCTAAGTCGGGTAGGCAAATTTTAGGAATGGTGTTTTGTTGAATGTTTGAATGTGCGTGTGAATAGTTCTTTCAACTTTATCATGCAATATTTGAAAATGTATTCATTCGCAGGGGAATGCCCCGAGATTATATTGTACTTATTCATTGGGGAATGCTCCGAAGTATCATGTACGCAAAGGAGGCTCGTGATCAAGGCCTGAGGCATTGGGTAAAGCATGGGAGCGTAGTTTAGGATTAGTGTAGGTTTACTTTTCTACATTTTTCTATTTTGGGATTGTATAAATTGGACTGAACACTATATTTTAGATTGTTTTTGTTTTGTTTGTTTGATTGATTGTTTTTATGTGTTTTGTATGGTTTATACATTCATCGTATCAAATTAGCCGATACGCTCCACCAAGCGACCATGGTCAAACCACGGGATCGAGGGGTGCCTAACACCTTCCCCTTGGTCAACAGAATTTCTTAACCGGAGTTTGTTCGCAAACCAGTTTTAAAGAGTCAAAACCATTTTGAAAAAGGATTTCCAAAGGTGACTTACTACACCCGATTATGCCAAGTGGGGACTCTGAGTTAAAAAGGTAAAAAGTTCTTTTTTGACATAAATCTTCATTTTTTGTCACTTTAATAATAAAACCCTTTCAAACTTAAAATCACATCTTTTTGAAAAAAAAGGGTGTGCAACTCTGACGACTCTGCTGGGGATATTTCAGAATTCGAGCTTACTTTTTTGGAGTTGTATTGGCTTAGTTTGGCATTATGCGTGTATATACATGGTTTGAATTATTGTTTGTGTATATTTTATCATTGTTGAGTGCCTACGTTCTCTTTGTTTACAGTTTTTCCTCTTATGTGTTACCGCTTTATATCTGGCATCATTTGCATAACCCGAGTCAATTTTTTCTACAACAAGTCCCGAAGTACACATCGTGTATACAAACTCTAGTTGAGTCACCCTTATTTTAGGAGGGAGAGCCGTCGAACGTATGGAGTAGGTGGAAGGCTTTCGCAGCCACTATCAACCATACACTCCCCGAACAGCCTTGTTGGTAGACTCAGCGTAGATCAACCTCTAGGTCATACTTATTTACATGATACTGAGACCTAGTGGGACTCGTTTGGTCCTTTGTAGGAGACTCACCCCTAAATCATCCTTACATGCTAACTGTTGTATCTTTGAGGACAACAGGATCATTTGATGGACTGATTTGGAAAAAACATGTGCTAGAATTAAAGAAAAGGGTGTAGGCATGGAAACATCAAAAAAAAGGAAAAAAAAAAAGAAAAGGTGAATCAAAAAAGTGTTTTGTAGTTTTTAGGGTTCTTTATGGCTTTTGTTTTCCACAGTTCAGAATTTATTTTTTTTTTTACTTTTTGCACTCATTTTTCCAAAATCAAAAACATCAAAAAGATTTTCCTTTTGTTTCCTTTAGCAAGCATTCACAATTCGAAAACTCCAAAAAGATTTTTGTTAATAGGAGCTTTTTATAAAATAAAAATGAAAAAAAAAACATGTAGAAGTTTTATATATTTCTCTTAACGAAAATACCAAAAAGATTTTCCTTTCGTAGTTGTTGGTGTTAGTTTTATATGAAGTGTTAAATTAAAAACTCAAAAAAGATTTTATTGATGTTGTTCATCGTCCGTCTTGGGTCGTGTCTCTTAAGTTAGGGTCAATCTGCTAGTTAATCCTTAATTATCCAATCTGGACGAACTAAGCACCCCTGATTATCCTCTTTCGAGAGTGAGATATGTAGGCAACCTATTGTTGGTTCGGGGATCTTATTTAAAAAATTTAAAAAGATTTTCTTCACTCTTTAATAGAGTAGGTGTCATATATATCTTTAAAATAAAACTAAAATTTTTTTTTTCTTTAATCGTTTCAGTTTCATTTTCCTATGAAATTCAAAATCAAAAACCTAAAAAGATTTTTCTTTGGTAATCATAGATTCCATTTTGTATAGGGAGTTTAAACCTGAAAAATACAAAAAGATTTTCGTTAATTCTTTTGACAATTTGTTATTTTCTTGTCTTTTTAAATTTTCAAGAAAAAGAAAAAAAGAGTGGAAAAAGAGTTTAATTAGCCATTTTTGGAAAGACTTCAAGAATTACGCACACCTGATTCTTCTCTTTCAGGAGTGAGGTACGTATGCCCTCTTCTAGGGTTTAGTGATCTTTTTAAAAGAAAAGTACAAACCAAAAAAGATTTTGAGAAAGTGTTGAACTCTAACACGTTTGCTTCTCTTGTCCAGTTAGTTTAAGGTGGTTGGTTTATGGCATTTTGGCTGGTCCTCCATATTTCTCCAAGTCAAAGAGAAAGTTATGGCCAACAAGGATACTGAGGTTGTTGTCACTAATCAGATAGAGAGTTCGACAAATGAGAATTTAGGAGCTAATGAAGAGATTTGAAAATTAAGGCAGCAAATGATAGAAATGCATTGAGCTTGGGCTAATGGGTTGCCGCCTCTTCCATTTCCCATTGATAATTTGGAATATCTTTCTATCTTGCCTCTAGTGTCATATGCACAATGCTTTATGACACTCCACAACATGCATCAGTATTTACTTTGGGGAAACACTATTCTAACACTCCCAATATTCTTCTCCAAGTTTCTCAATACAAAACTTCCATATACTTAGCTCCATCTGCAATTCTCGTTTTTGCAGTGCCACCCACCCCTGAAGCCCCTGCTTTTAATGTTAATCCAATGGTTGTGATTTCTTACTCTACAAGTGAGCCTGTATTGAATATTTCCAGTGATCAACATTATGCTCCCAAGCCCTCATTTAAGTCGACTGGTCCTTATGGCTACCTCAACCGCCTAAATTTCCTCTTAACACTGAGAAGCCTGTTATGATAGAAGAACAAGAGGAAATGACCAAAAAATTGTGAAGTTTGGAATTGGCTATGAAAAACTTCTAAGGACTTGGGGGGTACAAAAGTGTCTTATACAAAGATCTGTGCATGTCTCCAGGTGTTCATCTCCCTCTTGGTTTTAAAATTCTAATATTTGAGAAGTATGATGGACATGGCGATCCTGTAGCACATTTGAGATGTTATTGCAACCAACTAAGGGGTGCTGGAGGGAAGGAAGAGTTATTTATGGCATGTTTCGGTGAGAGTTTTTCAGGCCTAGCTTCAGAATGGTTTGTTGATCGAGACATCGACAAGTGGAATAGTTGGGATGACCTAGATAATGAATTTATGCAGCAATTTCAATACAATATGGATTTGATTCCAGATGAGAAATCCCTAACTAATCTAAAAAAAAAGTACTGAAAGTTTTAGAGAATATGCGATTAGATGGCATGAGCAAGATGCTACGTTAAAACTACCAATGAAAAAAAGTAAGATAGTTGAGATATTTATTCAAGTACAGGATGAAACATATTATCAACACTTATTATCTGCATTAGGAAAGCCATTTATTGAGGTCCTCAAAATGGGGGAGATGATAGAGGATAGAATTAAGACCGATCACATTGTGAGTTTTGCAACATTGAAAGCAATTACTTAAGAAATTCAAAAGGATTCAGGAAGTGTTGGGGGGAAGAAGAATGAGTAATATGTATCTGCTATTATAGTTGGACAACGGGCATGGTCAAGAAGACTACGTCATCGTTACCCTCAGGCTCAAACCCAAGTTCATGCCCAAGCTCTGCAGAATCACTCCCAAAATCTATTATACTCCAGTCCTCCACCTCCATATCCAGTATACAATGCACAATTATATGTCCAATCCTCTTTTTACCCACAATGACATGCACCAACTCCTTAGAGTCACCCTCCAACTCCATAAATATATCAAAGCCTTTCTAGGCCCGATGTTCAATCCAAGCCAAACAATGAAATAAGGCAGAAGTCGAAAGATAACTTCACACCAATTGGAGAGTCGTATGCCAATTTCTTTCAGAGATTGGTATAGTGGGGCATGATCACTCCTCTTCTCGAGTACACTCTTAATCGGCGTTCAAGAAATTTTTATCCTAAGGTACGATGTGCGTATCATTCTGGTGCTCAGGGTCATAGTACTGAAGATTGTCGAGATTTGAAAAGAGAAATTGAAAAGATGATTCAAGATGGATCAATTATGGTGTAGAATATTGATAGTGAGGAAAGCTCTAGTCATGCTGATATGCAAACCAGTGGCTAAGATGTCAGGCTGAGCAATTGAGAAGTCACCTTTCTCCCTACTAGGAAGAGGTATGGTAGTTTGTTTTGTTTTATTTTTTTTTATCTGAATTATTTCAGGGTTGTAGTTCAAGATCTATCTTGTTTTGTCCCTTTATCGTTATGTTCAAACCCTTCTATGTTTCATTTTAATTAAATGAACTGACCTTTTTTCCTTTGTGTTTTAAATATACGTGTGTTTTTTTTTCTTTACATAGAATATTTTATGTTGATTCTAGTGATATGACATGCTAGCAAAATTTTTAGCCAGATCTTAAAATCTAGTTTAAGCATGAATATTGAATCAGAGGGTTAAAGTTAGAAAAAGAGAGCATCTGAGAAAATAGGTAGAGTATTGAGATATTTGATGACAAGTTGAAGCCATCTTTGAAAATTAAGGCACTTATTTTGAGGATCACAAGAATAACTTATTCATCAATTGAAAGACATGGCTTAATTAGGTCAAATAGTGGCTGCGTGAACAGAAAAAAAATAATCTCCATAAAATCTTGAGTCATTCAATGTGAGGAATGTACAATAAAAGTGGAGTTGTATGCTAGAAAAGCGTAAAAGAAGTAGTGACACACAAACTCAGTCAAAGTTAATGCTTAAAAAGATGTTACAAATGATCTTCATCTCTCACACTTTCATATTGCATGATATGTACTTGCTTTTTCAAGGAGTGATATGATGAAGACATTTCATTCTGCTATCCAAACATCATGTCATCCTTTGCTTACCCCATTTGAGATTTAGTCCTATTTTCTTTCATAGCTCTCTTTTAGAATCAAGATAGAGTCAGCAAAGCTCAAAAGAAAAGTGTCGAACAAATCAATAGAGTCAGAAAATTTTCAAAAAAAAAGAGAAGAAAAAGAAAATATGTCCAAAAAGAAAGAAAAGAGAAGAGTGTCGAGAAAAATAGGGTCAGAAAGTTTCAAAGAGAAAAAGAGTCAATAAAAGAGAAAAACTAAAAATCAGAATCAATCAAAAGAACAAGCTGTCGAGACTACATATGACCGGATTCTCCTCTTTCGGAGGTGAGATATGTAGGCAACCCTACTTTAGGCTCATTCCAACCAAATAAAAATTTCAAATTGCCAGTCAAAAGAAATTGGGGAATGAGTTAATCCTTATTGTTTGAGTCGATTCCAAAAGTTGTAAGTCCTAACCCACTTCAAGTATCGTTTGGCCCTCTTGCCATTCTTTCTTTCTAGCCCTATCCAAAAGCCAACTTACAACCAAAGTAAAGCCTTCAGATCAATCTTTGAGAATGTTAAGGCTAAGTATGCAATGGATATGAAATACATTTTGGGAATTACTTGTCTTCCTCAGCATAAAGAATTAGTAGAGAAATAAAAATGAGAGAGTCTTATTGGTGAAAACCCTCACGGGCATCATAAGGCGATGGTAAGTTGAGAGAAACAAAATGAGAGAGCCTTATTGGTGAAAACCCTCATGGGCACCATAAGTTGATGGTGAGTTGAGAGAAATGAAAATAAGAGAGTCTCATTGTTGAATAACCCTCACAGACACCATAAAAAAATAGTGAGCTGGGAGAAAAAAATGAGAGAGGCTTGTTGGAGAAAACACTTCAAGGTGCCACTAGCCGAATGAGCTCTACGAATGCAACGGGTGCAAGCAAGTAACTTAGTTTCAGAGCCATTAACTCAAGAACAATTGATAGAAAGTTTGAATGGAAAGATCAGGCAGCTTAATCCAAATTTCATGGCATAATCATTAGAGTTGACTGTCATTTTTAGATTTTTTTTTCATTTTTTTATTTCAGATGAGGGCATTCATTGTCTTTTATTTATCTTTACTTTATTTTCTTGAGTCAGTTATTCAAATAGAAAATCATTGTTACTTTTTTCTTGTCGTTGAGTCAATTCCATGTCAAAACGAGTAAGAAAAGATTTCAAAATTGGTTACCAGTTTCTTCAATTGCACAAAGCAAGACAAAAGTCCAAAACATAAAAGAGACATGATTGTGAGCCAAAATAAGGCATGCAAAAATTATCAATAGACAAGTCTGGGAACCCATGGAAATACCAAGGTTCAAAGAGTTTATTTGACGAGCATGGCAAAGCAGAGATACTGTGTTTGTTTCAGAGTCACTCTTAATAATCTGAGTTTGGGTCAATGATGTAGCAAGTCGATGACATATGCTAATGGTTAGAAACAAGGTTAAATATGATAGGGGCAAGAATGATTGCCTCAAAAGTCAAAGCCACAAGTCAAGAGGCAATGTTGATGCAAGGGTTTGGTGATCAAAACCATGGTAAAGCTCTGGGTAATTCATCTTCATTTATTAGGTGATGCACTTCCTAAATTGAACCTTCACTCATAGAAGTCGTACTTTCTAGTTGAGTTATTCTACTTGACCCGTAGGAGACACTTCCTTGGTGGGTATTCAAGTTTAGCTTGTTAGGTGGTTCACTTCCTAACTTAAGCCTTTACGCCTAGAAAATATACTTTCTAGTTGAGTAGTTAACCCCTAAGAGACGTATTTCCATGGGTGATTTAAGCAACTTTTGTAAGGAGACGCACTTCCTTGTTTGGACAGTTCAAGCAACATTTGTAAGGAGATGCACTTTCTTGTTTGGACAATTCAAGCAACATTTGTAAGGAGACACACTTCCTTGTTTGGGTAATTCAAGCAATATTTGTAAGGAAATGCACTTTCTTGTTTGGGTAATTCGAGCAACATTTGTAAGGAGATGCACTTTCTTATTTGGGTAATTCAAGCGGCATTTGTAAGGAGACGCACTTCCTTGTTTGGGTAATTCAAGCAGCATTTGTAAGGAGATGCACTTCCTTATTTTGGTAATTCAAGAGAAATTGGTAAGGAGATGGACTTCCTTTTTTTTAATAATTCAAGCAACTTTGGTAAAGAGACGCATTTTTTTGATTGGATAGTTTGAAATTTGCTTTTTAGGTGATGCACTTCCTAACTTTAGTCTTGATTCCTAGTAGATGTACTTCCTAGTTGAGTCAGTCCCCTTGATTCCTAGTAGATGTGCTTCCTAGTTGAGTCAATCCCCTTGATTCCTTGTATATGTACTTCTTAGTTGTGTCAGTCCCCTTGATCCCTAGTAGATGTACTTCCTAGTTGAGTCAGTCCCCTTGATTCCTAGTAGATATACTTCCTGTTTGAGTCAGTCCCCTTGAACCGTAGTAGATGTACTTCCTGGTTGAGTCAGTCCCCTTGATTCCTCGTAGATGTACTGCCTAGTTGAGTCAATCCCCTTGATCCCTAGTAGATATACTTCCTAGTTGAGTCAGTCCCCTTGATTCTTAGTAGATATACTTCCTGGTTGAGTCAATCCCCTTAATTTGTAGTAGATGTACTTCCTGGTTGAGTCAGTCCCCTTGATTCCTAGTAGATGTACTTTCTAGTGGAGTCAGTCCCCTTGATTCCTAGAAGATGTACCTCCTAGTCGATTCAGTCCCCTTAATTTTTAGAAGATGTACTTCCTTGTCAGTTTTTATTTGTCAGGTGACATACTTTCTAACCCAAACCTCTATCTCTAGAAGATGCACTTTTTAGTTTGAATTGCTCACTTTAATTTTTAGGAGATGCACTTCCTAGTCTTGGTCATTTAATTTTACTCTCAAGAAATGCACTTCTTGGCCAGAATCTTGATTCATAATTACAACATGCAAATCGTTATGATTAGATCTGGCATTAGCAAAAGTTTTCTGATGATAAACTGGGGCAAAAAATTTAATTCTTGTTGTTAGAAATTTTACTTTCCTGGCAAATGCAATCTCTCTTTATCATAATCTTTGTTTGGAATAATATTCTTTCTAGTTTTGATGTGATTTCAGGAGCCCACCTTAAGAATAGGGCAAATAAATGGAAAGTCAACCAACAAGGTGAAAAAGTTGAAAGTCAAGCAACAAAGTAAAGAAGTTGAAAGTCAGGCAATAGGGTGAAGAAATTAAAAGTCAAGCAACAAGGTGAAGAAGTTGAAAGTCAAGCAACAAGGTGATGAAATGGCAAGTCAGGAGCCTGCCTGAGGAATAGGGTGATGAAACTTAAGTCAAGAGTCCAAAAGAAACTGCATAGATAAGATTTTTGTAATTTCATTCATGTTTTAACTTATAATTTTCATTTTAATGTAATAACAGAGCCGCGGACCAGAACCTCGATAGGGCTTCACTCGACTCTTCAACTCGGTATAGTCTCTATCCTTCCAACCCTTCAAGATACATGGGACTTGATTCCCTCACAACGTAGGTAGATAGGACGTCCTCAGTCAAGACATGGTTGCCTATCTTTATTCTGTTTCTTTCCTTGAATAATGGTCGGGTCAAAATTTGGTCTCGTTGTCTACTTTTTTGTCTGTAAACACTGTGTTTGCACCTAAAAAGGGGCATGATGTAGACACCTAATTTTGTCCCTCCCCAAAATCCTATTCATTAATTTTTACCTCACGTTATCATACACCCTCACCCGCGTGATTATACCCCACAGAATTATAAAAAAAATATAAAATTTCAATTAATACCTAATAAATCAAATCCCTAATGTTCCCTTACCTAAAAATTTTTATCCATACCCTACCCTACCCCACACCTCTCTACCCATGTACCCCACCCTAACTCACTCATATTTTAATTCCCTTTTCTCAACAGATCATACACATCACATACTCTCAGGAACGCCCACATAGATTAGAGCATATACAGATCCCACACCTCACTGAAAGTTTTTTTTTCTCTAGAATACAATACACACAGATAGATGATACATACACGGGCACATACAGAGAGTAGAGCAACGGGTAGATACACAGTGAGGGAATTCATACGCACTACCATATAGAACACACCCGAAATCCTCATTGATCATACATACACACATATTCACTCATCCACAGATAAACCCACACATGGAAGAACACATATAAAAACTGATATATAGACATAGAGGGAAGATATGAGAGATTGAAGGAGAACAACAAAGAAAATTGGGTAAGAAGATGATAGGGCAAGGAAAAAATAGATGAAGATGTTTCCGACAAGTTCTCACCGGAAACTCGACGGAGAAAAACTCATTAGCTCAGAATCCACTAAAATCCATTCGATCACCACTGGTTTCACCAGATTTTCTGACCAAGTCACATTCAGTAACCATTCTCGTCCCTTTCCTTGTGAATATTCATCAAAATTCATTGAAAAACGATATGGGATGAGTTTGAGTTTTCATTATTTCATGGTTTCTGATCTATTGGGGCGAGAAATAGTAATGGGTCTATGTTGAAGTTGGTTTGTGCGATGTTGAGGTTCCATTTGGGTCAAGATTCTGTTAGTTCGTGGTTCTGAATCTGTGAGGCTTTTTCTCCGTTTAACAAAGCTTCAATTTGGGGTCCAATTCTTCAACTCTATTTTTTTCATTTTTATCATAATATGATGTGTTAATGTTGTGATTTATGTGGTTCATGTTGATTGATGATATAGTTCTTATAGTGTGTTTGACATTCTTTAATTATCATGATTTGATTGGTAGATGTTACTTTGGAATCGATTAATCATTTGGTTGAGAAATGAATTTTGGAAGGGGTTAAATATGATGAAGTGAATTCGTGTTAATTTTTGGATCTTCGATTATATTGAATTTGTTGGAACTATGATAAACCGAATTTAGTAGGCAAATGCTAAGTCGGGTAGGCAAATTTTAGGAATGGTGTTTGTTGAATGGTTGAATGTGCGTGCGAATAGTTCTTTCAACTTTGTCACGTAAGATTTGAAGATGTATTCATTCACCGGGGAATGCCCTGAGGTGATATTGTACTTATTCATCGTGGAATGTCCCAAAGTATCATGTATGCAAAGGAGGCTCGTGATCAAGGCTCGAGGCATCGGGTAAAACATGGGAGCATAGTTTAGAATTTGTGTAGGTTAGTGTAGGTTTACTTTTTTGTATTTTTCTATTTTGGGACTGTATAAATTAGACTGGACGCTATATTTTTGATTATCTTTGTTTTCTTTGTTTGATTGATTATTTTTATGTGTTTAGTGTGGTTTATACATTCGTAGTGTCAAATTAGCCAAGACGCTGCACCAAGCAATCGTGGTCAAATCACTGGATCGAGGGCTGCCTAACACCTTTTCTTGGTCAACAAAATTCCTTAACCAGAATCTCGATTCATAAACCAGTTTTAAAGAGTCAAAAACATTTTGAAAAAGTATTTCCAAAGGTGACTTGGTACACCCGATTATGCCAAGTTGCGACTCTGAGTTAAAAATGTAAAAAGTTCTTTTTTGAAACAAATATTCATTTTTGTCACCTTAATAATAAACCCCTTACAAACTTAAAATCAAATCTTTTATAAAAAAAGGGGTGTGACATTAACTACAATTTCTTCATCAAACAACTGATCAAAAAAATTGTTTATGCCTGAGTGTGTAGGAGAATTTGGAGCTTGTTGTGTTTTTGAAAATTTTTCTTTTTTGTTTTGGTAGATGACACAGGAAATTGTGGTGTTTTTGATGAAGGAGTTTCTTGTTTTATTAATATCCTAGACCCTTGATTTAAGAAGTCTGTAATAATTCACTGAACATTAACTTTAATGGTTAAGGATGGCTTAGTGAAGTTTAACTCAACTTTAGATTTTAGAATTCATACAGAGTGAGGAGAAGTAATAACATCATCCATTTAATTAGAAAAGGAGTAATGATCTAATTTAGCTTAGGAATGATTTCCAATGTAGGAAGATGAATAGGACTAGTTAAGGTACAATTGATAAGAAGGCCTGATATAGAACTTTTAAAAATGACCAATGTCATTAACGACACTTCCTTTTGAACTAACATGTCTGAATCTAATAAGTGCAACTCTTTGTTTTACAAGGGATTTGGTAGTTTAGAGAAATGAAGGATACATGGATTTTTCAGACAATATTTTGTGATTACTTAAGCATCTTGTATATACTAACCTGAAAGATAGGACCAGGTCCATCGTAGTTTGAATGAATTTATTATTTGTTCAGCTTCAGTTGTTGTTACATCCTAGGTTTTGGCCTTAGAATTTTTCCTGGAATTCTATTCTCCATACCCAAAATGACTCATGGGTATGAGTCGTATGTTGGGGTACGAGTGTTATGGTCCTATTATATGCTGACCAGTTTTGGTTGGTGGAATGGATGTGTTACTGGAATGGATACAACTTAGGGGATAAGAGTCGTATGGTTGGGTACGATTCGTATCTAGTACTAGTATATGGGACATTGCTCAATCCTCCTGGTATTCTATTCTACCAGGGATACGGATGGAAGGTACGAATCGTATGCTTTGGATACAACTTAGTTGAATGAGCCGTATGTAAGACAGTGTTGGGTCCAGGGGTTGGGTAGTCTACGAGTGGCGGGTACTACTCGTATCGTCAGGATACAACTCGTATGGGTCAGTTGTATCTCTATGATGGGACTTTTGTGCAGCTTAAGTGGGGGTATTCTAGATATTTTTCTACTTACCCTAAGAAGATCCCACGACTTCTAACCTAATTATAAGAGTATTTACCCTATTATTTTACTCTTTAACACTTAGAAACTACTCTAAAACAATCTAAAATCCTCTCAAAAGCTTTGCAGTAAGAAAGCTAGTGTTTCATCTCGAGGACTTATTTGGGGCTTGCTTTGGTGATTTTTTTCCATCAATTCTTTGGTATAAGGTATGTTCTCTTTCATCATTGTTAGTTCCAAATAAAGATATGATTTTACTATTGGTTTTCATGATTTTATTGTTGAATGCTTTTGGGTTTTCAAATATGATTTGGGGGTTTTGTTTATGAATCGTTGGTTATGGTTTCCCATGATTTTAATTATGATTTTCTATGCATTAATGGTGGTTTTGGATAACTATATTATATGGGAATGGTTTTTGGTTATTGGAATTGGTTTTGGATATATATATAATGCCCACAATATGTTTGACAAAATGCTTATAAGGATATGTTCATTGCATTGACTTTTTTTAAATAGAACTCTTGCTTATTTTAAACTTGGTAAAGGATTTATGCATGGAAGGGGGTCTCGGGGGGACCAAAACTGGAAACTCATATTTTCTGGTATGAGGTTGGTCTTGGTGGACCATGTGCATGATGTCACACCTCATATTGAGGGATGTACTAGTCATCCCAATGTAATACTTCTCTGGTCGTGTGGCTATATGCACTAGGGCCCTTTTACCAAGGGGAGCCGAACCCATAATTCTTGTGGGTGCTTTAGGATGGCAAAGCTACACAACCCAAGTAATGGTTTAAATGCATGCTAAACTCGACACTTATATATGTATGGTTGTATGCATTTTGGATAGTTTTACTTGGTTTTATAAATGACATTATTTTTTCTTTATCCTAAGTTCATGCTAGTGATCACTTGCTAACTGTCTACTGGCATCTGTATACCCAAGAAATGTAGGATACATCTATTCTATCCCTCCCGTTTAGCATGAAAATTCGGTATCAGAATTTGGACTGAAGTGGCGAGCTTCCATCGTTTTGAAAGGCTCCATTTTATGTTATAGACATCTTTGGACATTTTTATTTTTTTATGAATATTGGTTTTGGCCATGGTTAGGGGTATGTTCTAACTAGATATTTTACTCTTTTGGATAGAGGCTTTGTGGTTCTTCTGGTGGTTGGTATGGGCGAGATCGGTATTGGTGTTTGCCTTGGCATTGGTATTAGTGTTGGGGCTTACACCCTTGGACGATATTATTGGTTGTTCCATTGTATTAACTTTTGGGATTGATTATCATATTATGTTTTTGTATTCTCTTTGGTTATGGCCTGGTTTATGTCCTTTGTCTTGGCTTGGTATGGTTGGATGATTGGTTTGGTACGGTTAGCCTCGGTTGGGTCGGTCGCGGTTATGACCCTATCACAGAGTCTTCATGAGAGTATTTATGCTATCTTATTTTATACTCAAAATTTAGCCTATCTAAGATTGGATATGGGTGGTTGGGTTGGGTAATAGAGGGCGATCCTCAGTCCTGGTTAGACTTGGGATGCCCGTTATGTCTAGGCCCTGGTTCAGGCTGTGACAGTTGTTCTCCTTTTAAGATGTCCCTATGAGTGTATACCTGCAACGATATAGAGCTGAGTTAGACTAATAATGCACTTACGTTACTATGGATACCCGTCTCCTGATCATAACTAAGTTTTAAGGAGTGATATTAATTTAGATGTTGGTTCAGGGCATTTTGATCAAGCTAAGGTTCAGTTTGTTCTAAATTCTTACTTCTCTCAAACTGCCTCAGGTTTTGCTTTTGACTTTTAAGGGGTTTCATCATTCTCTTGCATTTTGTAACCTCTTATGAATGCTTTAGAACTCTAAATTTTTGACGGTTCTCAATCTTGCCACTTCCTTTTCTTAGTTGATTATGTCTTTTTACAGCATTAATAATTCTTATTGCTAAGAGTGCAACATCATTCTCTTCTTTACTTAGGTTAGATTGCTTCCCTTTCTGCTTTCTTTCTTTCCACCCCTAGTTCAGTTAAAGTGGCCATTATGATCAGAATACTCAAGGTGTAAGCTTATTAGAGTGAACCCGCTTTGATACCAATTATTAGAACCCTTGGGTGTTACACAACATTGTGAGGGACCAGGTCTTTCAGAGTCAGTCTCAAGCGATAGAACAATCAAACAACTGGGAGGTGCTGGAAATTTAAAGGCAATGCAGAAAAGTAAGGACATAGAATTTTACGTGGAAACCCAAGAGGGTAAAAACTACGTCTTGCCCATACAAGCGACAAAGTAGTCCATTATAACCAATTTCTTGATTACAAAATCGACTGTGAACCTAACTCTAGGTTTCTGCTCCTCACAATACCTCTATCGCAAGCATACCTTGACACTTCTGCCAAGTTTTCCTCCAAAAATGGTTAACTCTAACCAGAAGCAAGCTTAGGTAACTCTACCTAAGCATCTCTCCCAAAATAAAATACTACTCGTATAAGATGAGTAGTTCAATTACAAATCATCACTCACTCAAGAACTATTTTAATTTAAGAACACATAAAGCTAAGAACTTGAGTAGTATTAAAATCGGGTTTTTCTGCCTCTATTTGCTCTTTGTAAATTTTGCAAAAACCAACTGTTGAAGAGGCTTATCCTCCCTTTTATAGTTGGGTGATTATTAGGGATGGATCCTTGGACCAGTTGTCCAAGTAGGTACAAAATGGCACATAATAGCACTTGAAAGTTTGTTATACAAGATGACAAAACTATGCAGAAGCCGTGTACCAGCTGTAGTGTACCTTGCATATCTAGGGACCTGGTCCCTCATAGTTTAGCTGCTCATATTCAAAACTATATATAGCATAACATCTTTTCCCAATTTGGTATTCCACGTGAAAGTATCAGTGACAGTGGGTCACACTTTTACAATTGCTTGTTTAAAGCATTTCTTGATACATATGGGGTAAATCATAAGGTGGTAACACCTTACCATCCTCAGATGAGCGGGCAACTGAAAGTCTCCAATAGAGAGATAAAGTCCATATTAGCGAAGAGTGTGAATGCCAACATGACTGATTGGCTTATAATGTTAAACGGTCTATTGTGGGCCTATTGAAAAACCTATAAGACCCCCATAGGTGCCTCTCTATATCATCTTGTGTATGACAAAACATGCCACTTACCGGTTAAGCTTGAGCATAAGGCACTATGGGCGTTAAAAAGGCTAAATTTTTAGTGGCATAATGCAGCAAACTTGAGGTTGACCAAGGTATATAAGTTGGATGAATTTCGACTCTGGGTTTATAAGAGCTCGACCATATACTAATAATGAATGAAGTTATACCATGATAAGAAAATCGAGAAGAGAATATTCAAACCTGGTGAATCGGACTTGTTATGTAATTTGAGACTACGCTTGTTTCTTGGCAAGCTGAGATCAAGATGGACTTGACCATTCACTATGGTTAAGGTTTTCCTATGTGGTGCTATTGAGATAAAGCATGATGATGATGTACCATTTAAAGTAAAGGACAGTGAGTGAAACACTACATGGGAAACCTGGAAGAAGTTAGAGTTTATGTTGAAATAGACCTTGGCGAAGTCTGAGTAGCCAAGAGAACTGAGTCGTGCCACGATAGTAAATCAGGTGCTTCTTGAGAGGAAACCTAAGATATTTTATTATTGTATTTATATACATGATTGACGTCAGATCTCTGCACCTGTGGTGCCAAAGGTATGTTCCTAACTCTTTTATTTTGTAGAGGTTTAATGCATTAGGAACAATGCATAATTTTAAGTTTTGTGTGTGGGGGGGGGGGGTGAGAGTTGCTTACGGGTTTTGATGTCCTCTTGGGGTTTTTGTTGCCGTACCTCTTTTCTCTGGAGTCTTTTTCCTTGTAGATTTGGCATGTTTAGGAGTATTGTGTTTTGTTTTATGTTGTGTTTTTGTTTAATTAGGAGAATTTTAAGTATTTAAGGTAGTAGTCATGCTTTGACTGGTTGTTGACACCCCTCCAAAATTTATGTTTTAGAACTGTGTGAATGTACATATATGTGAACTTTGTGGATCTTGTTATGGCATTAGGATTATGGACATGATAATCACTTTAAAAATTACATAAACTGGATAGGTAGTAGTTGGTAATATTGACTCTATGCTATGTGTGAGTGAGACATTACCTATCTTCCTTTATGTGCTGAATTCAAAACTTGCCTAGTTAGTCCTGCCTAGGTTAAAGGATAGTTGGTTAGGAAAGGATCATAGGTAATTCTTGATTGAAGTTCACTTTAGCCTAAATGACCTTCCATGTGTGAATTATATCCCTTAATCCCGACTTTGAGCCTGAATGCCTATTTTTCTTATTACACCTTTTTCCTTTCCATTTATATTACAATGAACCTATTTTGGCCCAGTTCCTCTTTGGACATTGTGCACCTCAACTCAGCAAATACGATTAAGTTAAGGGTGGCTATCATAGGGGTGTGTAGTGTAAAATAGGTAAAAAGAAGGGTAAAATAAGGGGAAAAGCTAGTAGGGATGGATGTGGCAAAAAATGAGAAAAATTGAGAAAAAGTGTAAAAAAAAACAATAAAGGAACCACATCCAGCCTGAATGTGCATAAAAGAATAAAAAAGGGAGGAATAAAGATGGAATAGAAAGAAAATTGGCTAGTAAGTGAGACCCTAAAGTTAGTGTAGCGCCAAGGAGGCTTAGTTACTTTGAAAGTCCATATGTATCATACCATCCCCCAAGCCTACATCACAAGCCGAGAAAAGTACTATAGTGATCCTAACATAACTGTCTAAAAGCTAAGGTAAAGAAAATAAGGGAAAGCCTATGGTATTTGACATACATTGATTGAAATTTGTTTTTGAGCATGGGTGTCTCTTGACTGTTATTGCATTGACATGAATGATTTCATATGAGTGAGTGGGACATCCTTTTTGTGAGGGCACTTGAGTCATATTGCCTACAATTTGCTTGTTTTGGGTAGTGTAACTTGTATATATAAGTGGTTGTCTGTTGCTAATGTAATTGTCGTACCTTGATCCCATTATGTCAAATTATTGTGCTTCATGTTCATACAAAGTTGGTTTTGAAAAATAAGATTGAAGGGGGATGTTGTGTTTTGCGTTTGAGTGACTGACTGATTGCCTTGAATAAATTAGTTTCTTCTAGTTAAGCATCGTTGTTTTTTTTGTTATGTTTTGTTACCTAAGGACATGCAAACGTTCTAAGTTGAGGGGGTTAATGTGATTTAGAAATATAGCACTTTCGACGCTTAAAATGAGGAAAAGAAGCAAGTTTTTGAGGCTATTTTATTAGCTATGATTCTTTTTGAGTATGTTTTGCAGTAAATTATATTTTAGATGATAAGTTCGTGAAAAGGATGCAAAAGGTATTTTTGGCTATTTTTGTAGCAATTATGGATATTCGGGATGTTTTTCAACTTGTTCATGATCAAAGCATGTTTGGGAATCGAAGAAGAGCTAAAAATATGCCTCCTGACACCTACTAAGTCAACATGTTGCCGCTTGTAGGACCTATGGGCCACATGTAGGCAAACAAAGTACCAGAAGTTCAAAATTTCGAGAGTTAAACTAGCAGAAATTTTTGCTCTCGATACCTGCGGTTTGTACCTGCGCCTAAGGCCAGGACAACAGGTACTACCTGTGCTCGATTCCAAATTGCGGGTGCGGACCATATGTTGCCACCAACCCGGTTTTCTCTTATTTCATTCGAGTTTTGGTATTAGGGTTTCCTCTTGTACTATAAATACCCTTTATGTGTTTTTTGTATGAGTTATGCACTTTTGATAGTCAAAAACATATTTTGATTCCAAGATTCGTCTTTGATCTTGGGATATACGTATATTTACTTTAGTTGGTTAATTCAATAATGGTTGTGGGTTCTTACACTTCTTATCATTATAATTTCTTCTATGCATTCAACTGTGAATAATATTGATTTTTCACAAGTATGAGCGGCTAAAACCTATAGCTAGGGTTATGAAACCCTAGCTGATTGACGAAGTAGGAAAAGTGAGATTGTTGAATTAAACCGATACCCATGGCATGCATTGCGTTATCTTTACTATAATAGATTTCTTAGCGGTGGACAACGTTAAGATCTCGCTTAGATTATTGCTACTTACTCTAAAAGAGGAGTAGTGACTAGAAAAAGATAACACCAATAGTAATTTAGAGTTTAACGATCGATCCACGCTACTAGGTATTATCTAAGTAAGATCGTTAACTATCATCTAATAATTAGAAACTTAAAAGGTAATAGTTAATTGGGATCAAGATAAGGGTTAGTCAGGCGACATACTGAGACTCAAAAGGTAAACGGTAAAATCCTTTCGCTCGTCCAAAAGACTGTAGAAGGTACATAACTTATGAATTCTGCATGCGAGTTATTGGGTTGGTACAACATAGCATGATAAGCCTATGAAGTTAAAAACCCATAGGGAACCCAATCCTAATGGTCGCTAATACTGATCACAACCAAAGTTGATAATTGCTCTTTGTTCAATATTTCCATTCAAAACCCCTCATTTACTTTCCTGTTCTTGCCTATCGATTATAGTATCTGAAATCCACGAGTCCACATATTCCCTTGGGATTCGACCCCATCTTTTATTGGGTTACTATATTTTGACAGCGATTGTATCATCATCTGATAGGAGGTGTTGTTTAGATGTCATCATGTACCAAGGTAATATGTGGCTACATTATTTTATTTAGATTATTAAGTGTCGTATGTATGTTGATGGTACCTTTAAGTCACTAAATGTGAAGAAGGCTAGTTATATAATATATGGTGTTCTTAATACCTAAGTTGGTAGTTATAGGTTGAGGATGTTGAGTCCTTTGCTATAATTTTGATTATCATGATTTAGAAAATGATATGAATTTAGAGGTGTGATATTAGAAAACTATGAAGAGAAGGGGAGGTTGTGTATTTAGCGAGGCAGGTATGTTTATCAAGAAAAGTGTTAGTATATGTCGATGATTACTACAACTAGAGAAAGTTAAGGATGGTATATACGAAAAGAGTGTCCAAGAATGAAGTTACTAGTTTTTAGAATCTAGTTTATCTAGATGAGTTGAGAATTCAAGTGTAGACTGTTAGATTAAAGAAATTATGGCTCAGTCTTGAGGTTATAGTATAGACCCATAAGCTTAGAATGTCGGCTTAAATCTAAGGGAGAAATGGTAGGGTGAAGAACCAAATTGGATTTTGTGAATTAGATTATAATTCATTTCAATAATAGTTATGATAAAATAATGATCCATTCTTACTCTAGCATATTCCATGGATTTCAGTCATTATGGCACCCTATCCATATCTTATGTGATAGAGCAATGCCTAAGACCAATGTTTATACACTTCATTCATATTCATGTTCATTGTTATCTCCTAGTAAAGGAAGTAATAACTTCACTTTGTGATCCTAGTCCTTCTCCACAAATCTATGAGTTCGTCTTATGTTAAGTAACTTATGATAAGTATGAACTCACATTTCAGAATATGCTCAATTTTCAGAACTCATGATACACCCTTAATGACTAGTGAAATTTGCATTGTGTCATGTATATCCTTAGTTTAGATCTGTTTAACGAATCCATGCCTATGATACTTTATTCTTCAGGCCGCGTTAAGTGTCAAAGTTATATATAGTATCTTTTCATGCTTTAGGTTATTATGTTCTATCACTTTAGTGACCCTCTTTATGTTAAGATAGTGGTGATGAAAATGTATGAACAACGGTTTAGATAAGAGAGAATAAATATTTCTCATTAGATAAGATTATCGTATGATTCTTTTATCTAAGGCTATAAGTGTGAAGGGCGATTGAGCCAAATCTTTGGTATATGTCATAGTTAGTTGAGAATTCTTGGTGTGTCTTCTTGGGGATAATTCATGCTATTGATATTGATAGAGGTGTTAGAGAATATGGGAAATATTTCTAGTTAGGTTGGTTTCCTAGAAGTTCATATGTGGTTATGATGACATGATTGATTGTCATATTGGTATATAAGTGAATGAATGCATTATGCATCAAAAAATTCCTAATAAGAGCTTGGAGTTAGTTGTTGAAGTGTTAAAGAGTATTATTCTTGAGATAAAGCTCTGAAAAGACATAGGATATTGAATCCCGCAGTTTAGACAAATATTACTATGTTATGTGTAGTACTTTTTGGCTTTGAGATAGGCTTGAATATGGTGGGAATATGTAGTTCAACTCAAACTTTGGTAGGAGTAGTCAGCTAGACCCATGTGAAGGTTATAAGTTACATCACATAAAATGAGGAAGAGTATAGTTGAGAAAAGCGTTTGAGAAGTGTTGTTAAGCTTGAAAGTTAATAGTTGCATTGCCTAAGACAGAGTAATCCTATTATAGCTTCTATTCTATATACCTATATTCCTATTTTATAGTTGTAGCCATGCTACAATTCCTTATTTGAATTTCATATTCAGATCATGCCCAAAATTCTTACCCTCGATTGTTATTAGAAGTTATGATAAGGAGAGTCTGAGGAAACTCATTCCTTCTTGGTAACTCTTGAAAATCTTATCGCATTAGCTATCGCTTCAAAGTTCTATATGTACGATAATGTCATGAGCATTTCAAGTGAGTTTTAAACTCGCAAGATGAATCATATCCTTATAGTCAATAAAGTTAGCTCAGAAATCAGTTTCATGATTGAAGTTTTATTATTTCAGCTCAATTATATTCTTCATTAGTAGACATGTCATGTCTACATTATTCTATACGATTCCTATGTATATGTACCTGTTCCATATGCATCAGCCAAGTCAATACTTTATAAAAAAGGTGATTTCAATTGCAAAACATGATTAATTTTAAATATTCAGTTCCATGTGTTCCGTCTTAGAGTAAAGCAAGTTTCATCTTAGCCTAGTGAGCCCATGAGATAGTCTTTATTTCTTCCTGGACCTTTATTCAAGGACGAATAGTCCCAAAAGAAGATAATTTTAGATCCTAAACTTTTTATGATATTATTTTTAGACCTCCTTCGTGTTTAGAGATGATTTTTAAGTTGAATTATGATAAGGATGATAACGGGATCATTAGAAAGTGTTTTGGAAATTTTGAAATGCTCTTGGGGCTATTTTGGGACTCCAAACCAATGAGGGTCTGTGAAAACAGAATGTCACGCTCTGGGTGTGCTGCAAGAAGGGTGTGCCATGCCCTTGGAGTGGCACAATAAGGGTGTGCCACTCCCAAAGAAGTAGGAACGCCAGTTTTATTTTCTTAGTTTGGGATCGAGGGATTTTTTATCTTTTACCTATTAATCGTCTTCCCAATCATATTAAACATAATTTCCATCATCATAACTCCAATTATCTGATCCCTCTTCTTTCAAATACCCTCAAGAACACAAAATAAGATTTTCACTAAAATTCAAGCTTACAAGGTCCCAATTCGAGTTTTCCTAAAGAAATTTACTAAGCCCAGGTATGTGGGGTTTTAACAAGAATAACCTTTCATGCTTGTGCCTAACAGTTTGTATTTTTACATGAATTTTAAATAATTGGTAGCTAGGGTTCATACTCACTTTCATATGTCTTGGGATTATGATGTTTCCTCATGAGTTTCACTTTATTTAATATAAGATTTCATGTTTACTTATGTCTTTATCCATAAAATTGATATTATGAGATGAGTTTCAGTATTTTGACATGAGGATTCATAAGTTGATAAATGTATATGATTTTCAGCATGATTCAGATTACAATAAGAGTTTGTGATTTGAGCATGATTCTCTCAGTTTACAAGAAGTTCAAGTTTAAAAAATATTGCAATATAATCACAGTTTCAATTTTATATGAGATTACAGATAAGATATGAAGTTCACATAAAAAACCAAAAATTTGAGATAGAAGCAGTGGTATATCATGTTTTTAGACTTACCAGCTTATATGCCGATTTTAAAGTGAACTTTATAGATATAGTATGACCAATAGTATGATTTTGAGAGTAGTATCTAGAACCAAGAGGGAAATGTGGGTTTAGCGCATCATGTTTTCTAGAAACTACGTATCATCATACATTATTTCAACTTGTCTAAATGTATGTGTTGCTTGTCCTAACGGAAATGTCATTTATATTGTTCAGCTTATCCAATCAAACATGTTTAGCTGATCCCCACAATTAGCCTTTATACCCTAGCAAATATATTGTCTCTTTTGATGAGGGTTTGTGTCATCGTGCCCTTTTGATCAGGGTTTGAGTCATCGAACTCCATGTTGCTCGCATGATTTATGTCGGTTAGAAGAATATCCTACAGATAAGAGTATTTCAAAAGTTAAGTGTAATGACACAATTATTATTCAAATATTATTTTATGAGTTATTCTTTATGAGATTTCAGTTTTCAGTCTTACTTATGATCTAGGTGAGTCCTTTTACACTTAGCATGCATGATTTGAAAGTATGTTCAGCTTTAGTTTTACTTCTTCCATTCACCTCCACTTACTCAGTACATTCCAAAAGTACTGATCACATATACATCTATGTGTCTACATTATTTCTTAATGTAGGTACCAGTTGTAGCCTACAATATCATAGTCAAACAGTTCACAACTTCCAACCAACAAGTGATGAATTCTCTTTATTCTAGGACTCCAATCAGCTTATAGATTTAGTATTTTATTTCTATTCATTTTTATTGATTAGGAGTAGCTGGGGGTCATGTCCCAACTACCTATAATCAGTATTAGTAGAGGCTTTATAGATAGTCAGTCAGAGTTGATGTATTTAGTTTCAATTTTCTTTTGTATAACCAGTGTTGTAAATATTTTAAACAGTATTGTATTGAACAAGTTTAACTAAAGACATCTCTTTCGCTTATTATTTTTAATTCTATATATTTTATTCAGTTGCTCATGAATTATGTCAAGTATAAAGGGTTAGTTGGAGATCACTATGGTTCTAAGTACCATGTGACGTCCAGGGGATAGTCTCGGAGCATTATAATGAGCACTTTATTTAATTTATAGGGGATAGTCTTGGAGCATTATAATGAGCACTTTATTTAATTTATCACTAAAAAAATAATAATAGTGCTCCACTAAAAGGTACTACACGTTTCTATAAGAACAAATATACCAACTTTCTTTATCATTACTTTTCATCTTCTTACTCGAACTAAATTCTTCTCTACCATTAAGAGAGAAATAATGAAGAAAAATTATTTTCTTCATTCACTTTTAATATGATAACAAAAAGTCATGGAGAAACTTAAGCAATAATTTCATATCAATATTCTCTTCTTCAAAAAAAAGCTTTCAGAGATATGTAAACACAGATTCATATCTGACTACTTTCTTGAAGTCAATTGTCATATCTATAATCAAATCCGTGGTCCAATGATACACGTCTGATTTTAAATAAGAAAAAAGCAAGTTCGATTCAAGTCGCGTCATATTTTCTTTCTAACAGGTAAGTTCATGTTCAATATTTCAAGAGTTTTATGCACTTAAATTGGAGAAAAAACATGCAAATCATGGCAATTAATCTAGCTCTGATTCAATTGATAGTAAACCAGAGCAAAACGATATAAATAGTGTACCTTGAAGGCACAACGAAAATTATTGATTTTGCTATGGAAAGAAATCACCTTAAATCAACTTTGTCTCTCTTGAAAATGGAGTTCTTTTTTTCACAAACTAAGTGTCTTTTGGTATTTTTTGTTAAGTGGAGATTGAAATTCGTGTTACAAATAGCACTAATATTTGTTGTCTATTTTTTTCGTCTCATTTTCTGAGGAAGAAGCTCAAAATATATAAAAGAGAATCTTTAATAGCAGTTTAGAGGTTACATTGTAACCGTTCCCCCCAAATTTTGAATTAAGATAATTTCATCTTATCTTCTCATCCGATAAAAATAAAATGGACTGGATCAGCTCGGTACACATAGGCGACTCGTAACTCGTGAATTCTAACAAAAGTAAACATTAAAAAATAGAAAACACCCAAATCGGATAGTCTTAGATTGCTAAAAGACAGACACCTCTCCAATAAACAAAATTTGGACAAACATCAACATCAACCAACTAACAATGCCCTTAAGGATAATGATTTAAACTTGCCAATTGTTTAGTTAGAATAGTCTTCATTGAGCCTCAACATGAACATCTTGATGATCATTTTGCATAGCAATTCAGTACTTCTTTCAGTTTGGGCAATAGTCTTTGATTCCTCTCATGTCAGATGTGACAAACACTGCTAGTCAAAGCCATTCAGATACATTTGCAATTACATTCTTTCCATTATCGTGAATTATTGTCCATCTCACTTCTTCCTGCCAAATGGTAGGGTCTCTATCAATTCTTTATTATTGTAGGATCTTCTTCCATACCTATACTGAGAAACTACATTTGAAATACAAATGGTTTATATCTTCATTTTCAGCTCCATATAAATAACTAACTTGTGTTTTCTACAAAACTCCACTTAATCAATCAAGCCTTTGTAAGCAATCTTCTATGCAAACCAATGAACAAAATGAATGATCACCTAGGAGCACCTCCATTATTACATACTAATATCCTCTGATCTATTTTTGAGTATTCTCTCCTCAATTACTAGTATATCTTACGAATAGAAAACTTTAGCTTAACAAGTACGTCAACTTCTTGATACCTAGTTTCTACAAAATATTTTTTAACTTTCAAGCTTTTAAAGACTACTAGATTAGTGTACGCGCCTTGCACGTGTCTCTCACGTCAATCAATAAAATATACATAAGAATTAAGAATAATATAATTAGAAAGTAGCAACATATTAACGTTAAAAAATGATATATCTATTTAAATTATATAAATAAATATTTTATCTCAAATATATTATTATGTGATGTGTCTCACTTCAATGTTTATTATAAACGGAAAGAACAAAGTTAATTTAAATTTCGTGCAAATAAAACTATTCTTAAACCCCATTACTCCTTTCATAGGAGACACCATCAAGAACACCCAATAAACTTCAATTCTCTTTGCCTCCATCAAAATAATACAATTAAATCTAATTTTTACACACAAAAAAAATTTCAAAGTCGTCTGACACTCATCTACTACCTGTAAACAAGAATAAAATAATACGAGATATCAAAATAATACAATTAAGCTTAACCTCTACATAAAAAAATTTCTCAAAGCCGGCCAACATTTATCTATCACCTGTAAACTGCAACAAAATAATACGATAAAGTGATATCAAAATAATATGATTAAACTTAAATTTTACACACAAAAATTTTTCAAAACCGAGATTCATCTATGAACTGTAAACTACCATAAAATAACAAACTAATAGAGATATTACGATAATACAATTAAACTTAACTTTTACTTAAAAAAATTTTCAAAGTCGACCCACATTCATCTAGCATCTATAAATTAAAATAAAACTATAAGATAATAAATATATCAAAACAATACAACTAAACCTAATTTTTACACAAGAAATTATTCAAAGTCAACCGATATTCATCTACGATCTATAAACTATTAAAAAAAAATATAATAGTGATCACAAAGCTTTGATTTTGATCCAACTAATTCTTGTCCCGTCGAAAATTTTGACCCTAAAGGATGATTTTGAATGAAAGCAAAGAAGATATATCTATAAGCTTATGTTGAATTCTATTATGCTGACATAAACAGTGACGAAGTTAAGGGTTAGAAAATCAAACATCCACCAATCCAGAAATGCACTCGAATCAAGTTAGATGAGCATCAATCATATTCTCCTAATAGGCAATCCGATTTGTTCTCTAGTTTAACGTACATTTCATTATTTATAAAAGTATTTCCTTGATAGAGTCCTATTTTAGGAGTACTTTTCTAATTGAATAGTAGAAAGAAAAATATTAATTAATTCTCCTACCATATATTTTAGGAGTCTTATATATAAATATTAATTAATTTTCCTACCATGTATTTTAGGAATCCCATATATTTTAGAAAGTTTAGTTAATATAATAAAAATAATTAAATAATAAATTAAAAAATAGTGAAAAGATAGTTTTGTCTAAAGAAAAGTCTTTTAATGAAGGGTAAAAAATTCAAATCACTTTACTAAAGATTTTCACACTTTTAATATATTATAGATTATAGATTCAAGAGGCTTATTTTGTTATACTCTCCCGTATACTATCATTCCTCCTATAATAGATGTGTATTCATTGCACCCACATTTTGTCTTCCTTTTTGCATAAGTTCCATAGATAATTACATACCACGACTTTATTTCCGGCCTTTAATTCTGGTATATCCAATTCCCCTACAATTTTTGATTGACATAGTTTGTCCCGAACAATAAGTGCTTTTCTTAATACCTTATTCCCCCCCACCCCCAAACTCCCTACCTTAGGTCCATAAGAAGGTCCTATATAAAACCTCAATGTACCCAATAACTTTTTTTTTGTTGCAACATAAAAGTTTGTGACCAAAATATTTACATGCCAAAAAGTACACTTTTTATCAATTGTAATCCATCAAATTAGGACAAGAATTTTGTGGTCCATGAAATGATCTTCCTTAACATCTTATGTTGGATTTAATAAATCTTGCATGTTGGATTTGGTCGAAATTGTAAAAAAAAAAAAAAAAGAAGAAGAAAGGAATGAGGATTTAGGGAACTCAAATTTAGATGTGTAGATTTTTTTTAAAATCTAGTATAGTTTTTTTTAGGTGCAAGTTTTGATATTTTTGGCTTATTTTAGGTGTCTTGTGTAGTTTTTTGAATTACAGTTTTAAATGTGTGAGGAAACTTTCTTAGTGTTTTTGATGAAATATTCTTTTTGAAAACTTACGCTAATGAATTCTTTGATCATCTGGTTTATTGATTGATTTAAGTCATTGATACCCCTAAAACTTATTCGAATAATTCATTTTTGATACCTTAACCCAACTTTATACCTATTGAATACGCCAACTATTCTAAATTTAAATCACTTAGGACACTTTTTGCCTATGTGGAATTTCACGTTGGATGAGCACGTGAGGGCATTTAACTAGCTCTTTTTTATCTTTTTTCTTTTTACAAAAAAGGTTTTCTTCCTTGTCTCTTTGCTAGCGTTGTCGCCACGACACCACCATCCACCATAAACTTGCCTTCATGGCTGCCACCATTACAATTACCGCAAGAACACACTATTTATCTTTTAAACTCAGTATAATTTCCTTATTGTCTCTCCAAGTTAAAGAAAAATCAGGTTTGAGTAGTATAATATTTTCCCAACATATACTCATATCAATATAATCCAATATAAATTAAGTAACTAAAAGTGATCGTTTAGAAAAAATCAATTTTTAACTGGAAAATAATCAAATATAGGACTCAAAAAAACTTCGGCCTACTCTATTTTTTCGAAAATATTAATCGAAATTCATTAGTTTTTTCAGTGAAACTTCATTTTTCTTTCTCTACAATAACAAATAGGATGGAGAAGATTACTCAAAATGGATTGAGAAAGACATAATAGCATGTTGATTTATAAAAATAACATTTTGATTATTTCTGACTTTGAATCAAATCCACAATTTTGTTGGTTAAAAAAAAAAGAGAAGAAGTAGTGGGCCGCCAGTCGGACAATTTCAAAGGGTAGCAGGTAAAAAAAGGAGTTTGGAGCTAAAAGAGACACTTTTGACTTAGGAACCAAAACAGCCAGTACTTTTATTTATGTTATAAAACGAACAGTTTACCCATTTTTGGGAAAGCTATAACTAACGGTATTTGTTAAACGTTTGGGGTGAAAAAAATAATTAATATGGTTTGCCCAAAAATGGGCAAACTACATTTCATAAATTCTTTTTGTAATGTGAATTGCCTGAAGAAATTCACTGAGAGATTCCTGAAAACATTCTTATATAGTGGACATTTTCTCAGTTCAGTACAACTTTTTCACTTATAAATGTGTTGTTGTTAATTCACTCCATTTTATATTATTCATCACGAGCAACATTCATTGTTCATTGAAATTTTTTTATAAGGATAAAAATAATGAGTGACACTGTTAGGGTTAGTTTATTTTGGGGTGGAGAAGTTTTGTACGAAGGTGGTTCGATTAGATATAGTCTTTCTACGAAAACGATTCAAGTGTTTTCAATGGCACTCAAATATAATCGTCTTGTACGTCTTTTTTGGAGTAAAATGAAGGTACATGATTCTGAACTTTCTATTCTTATTACTAGTCGATACCCGATAGCAATTATGGGTAGCAGTCATATAATTTTCAAGGAGACTCGAATTTGAAATATTGACTCTTTATTAGCCTTTTTTCGTAGTCCTGAGATTTTTTGTAACCAAATGCATTTAGCAACACTTGATATGTATGTCAAAACTCAAAGCGCTATTCAGGATTAAGAATCATCTGATGATGAATTTGATATTCAAAATAGTAGATGTTTTACTAATTTCAGTGTTGGTTGTCCAAGCAATTCTATTCTACAACAAACAATACTAGTAGGGTTTGATAGCCAAAATGACGGTTTGACTTCACTAAATCAACATAATATCTATTGGAGTTCTCAAAATTGTGAGTTTGGAGAATCGATCAATCAAGTAGCGACTAATTAATACTATTACACTCTAATTGAGTCAATGGTAAAAAAATTTCAAATCAAACAACAAATCAATATAACATATAAAAACTTCCAATAGTTTCTTTTTTTCTGTTCTTCATTCCATTTTCTTTTCTAAATGTGATTCTCCTGCTCAGTTTCATTAAGCATTTCCTTCAAATGATTTTGTCTTTCTTCAGATTCTTTTAGCAATGTACTAAGAAAATCTCTATCTTGTATGACTTCGTTGAGATTAAATAGCATGTCAAACTTCATTGTGTTCTGTGAAGTCGCGGTATCACTATCGAATGTGGGTCTCTTCAATCGTGATATAATTGTGTTCGTTTAATTTATTAACATACTTTTTATGCTCCAAAAATAATCACATCCACCATTTTTCTAAAACAACAAAATAAGGAACAAGATTAATATACATATATTTTTAATTGAACTACTTAAAAATTTTACCTTCGAACGCGCATAGCTCCAAAACTTATGACCAAAATTTCTTTGAGTCCTTGATGTTTTCATTTTATAATATTCATTGCGTTTACATACATTCGGTTCAATAGAAAATAAAGACATTTCGAATTATTGAGACATAATTATGAAAGGTTCTCAAAGCCCAAAAGAAATAATATTAGTAGAATAATATTATAGATGAATGAGATAAAATAGAGTGAATTAACAACAACACATTTATAAGTGAAAAAGTTGTACTGAAGTGACAAAACGTTCATTGTATAAGAATATTTTCAGGAATCTCTCAGTGAATCTCTTCAGGCAATTCACATTACAAAAGAAGTTTATGAAATATAGTTTGCCCAGTTTTGGACAAACTATATTAACAATTTTTTCATCCCAAACGTTTAACAAACACCGTTAATTGTAGTTTACCCAAAAATGGGCAGACTGTCCGTTTCGTATAGTACTGTCTGTTTTGACTACCAAGTCTGAAGAAGTGTCCCTTTTATCTCTGAACTCTCAAAAAAGTGTGAAATAAATATCAATTTGAAGTGATAGAAGTGTTCAATAGGCAGGGGCGGACCTATGTTGTATCTTGGGGTGCTCCGACACCCACTAAACTTGACGCGGAATAGGTATAATTACATAGAAAATATATGAAAATAGGTATAAAACATATAAAAACACCCACTATAACAAAAAGTTGGTTAGGTACACTGGCATTTAAGTTGATTATAAGATCCTTTAATGGAAGGAGGTCCTAGGTTCGAACCTCATTAAGGTGTCAATGGCTTAAGCCTTATCGATATACCCGAAATTATCTGTATATTTTGATTGTAAACTAGATAACTTAAAAATATTGACCTGTAATTTTCCATGAATGTCTTGTCGTTCCTCCTAAATCTAATAGATACCATTTGTTACAATATTTGATAGAATTAAAAAATGCTGGAGTTATGCTAACCTAAAGGATCAAAATTATTTGAAATAATATATATTAAAAAGATTGTTTTGAACCTATTTTCGAGCATAAAATACCATCTTTGTCCTTCTCCACAAATGTTTCCACCTTTTTGCCCTCAGTTTGTACTTTGCATACTCCTTGATTTCCAAAATAAAAAAATGTTGTCATACAACTTACAAGCATGAGTTTTTATGTGCATTTTGAAACTAGTAATTCAATTGGACTGTTTTGAAAGGGCAAGTTTTTCTAGCTAGCATGTGTTCCCACTTCCTATAGCTCCAGTTCTTCTTCTTCTTCCTTTTTTTCTTTCTAAATTATGTATTCCCAATATGTTTAAATAAAAACAACCCCAAGATTGTGTGTTCAAAAGATAAAATCTTCTTTTTATTTAATTTTCTGAAGATTTCTCCAAACAGACACAGAAGAAAACAAAAAACTTTTTAAAGGTCCTCCAAACAGGACAATATTACGTACATGTAATCTTATCAAGTTATCTTAATACTCCAAATATAAATAAATTAATCTATCTATTATATATTGTAATTTTAGGTAGAATCATATCTGAATACTCTAAAATCTAAATACATATAATTTAACTATAGTAATTCGGGGATCCTTTAACTATAGTAATTCCGAGAAATTGTCATAAATAATCATACAATACTTGTACATAAATAATAGCCACTTTCAAAATTTTAGACATCAAAATAATGATTAGTTTTTTAAACAAAGTGTTGGGTTCGAAATCGAGAGGACGTCATGCGGAAGCTAGTAGTTGCAAATCATTGTGGTGACAATTCAGAAGACATATAAAATAATACTAAAAAGCTTAATATTATTATATTATTTGACCAATTGGCCTACATATAAAACCTAATATTTAAGACATAAAAACTAATGAGAGAGAAAATCTCCCTCTAAACAAAGACTCTTTAAAGACTACATTGTGGATGCTATTGTATTATGATATGAGAACGGAGTCTTAATAATATTTATGGTCTATATTTTTATATTTTTAACTAGTGAATATAATTATTTTGTTTAATCTATCAAATTTTTAACGTGCCCTAATTCTACATAAGTGCAAAGTAATGGTATAAAGTTTGTCGTCAAACCCTAAATCTAACTGAGATCATTGGACGCATGACCAGTGCGGCTGGTGACCAACCTCCTTTAGTGGAGGCTGGGCCATTAGTCCCTATTGGGGTGAAGATCCCTAAAAAATCTCATATGTTAATACTATCAAACCTTCTAAACCACTTTACAAACCTATTCCTTTGAAACAACTAACATACTTGCATGGTGAGCCAAGGATTTTATGGGAAGCAGCGGAGGTGAAAAAGATGATTATTAATGAGGATTTACAGTATGCGGTGATAGGAGAATTCTCTTATGGGTGATCGGAGATTCAAGATTTATAGATACTAATTCTTAAGCAATGTGAACTAAAAGGAGAGGTGAATATTGGATTGCTTAGTAATCGTCACATAATGATTAGGCCTACTCGATCAGAGGATTATGTGTATCTCTTATCGAAACCTCAATTCTATATTATGCAAAATTATTGGTTGTATCCTATGCGTACATTTAAATGGGATCTTTTATTTAATCCAAATAGGAATACTACGATAGCAGTGATATTTATATCCTTTCTTGCATTGCCCCCAATTTTTTTTGTAAAGAAAGCAGTGTTTTCCTTAGCAGCAACAGTAGAAAATCCACTATAGGTGGATCTTGCAATGCAAAACAAAACAAGACCTAGTTGTGCTAGGGTAAAAGTGAAAGTTGATTTTCTAGGATTCAAGACATGCAAGTTGCAAGGTCACAATTAGAAGGAATGCTTTATCCTTCACCTAGAATTATATCTAAACGAAGAGGAAGGTGAAACAGATAAGAATAATAACAAGGATCAAGAAACAGAGAAGTTACAAAAGAAGGAGACTCAAGAACAAAAGGAAGAAGATAAAGGAAAAGCTCCTCAGAATACAAAAGATGGATTTATGTTTCAAAAGAGGAGGGATAATTATAGAAGAGGCAATCAACAAAGCAGAGGAAGGTATGAATGGAATTCAAAGCCTCAAATGAAGGAGAAAGAAATAACCATGGAGAATAAATATGAGGCATTAGAAGAAAATCATGAAGAAGAAGCTAATGGAAATAAGGAAGAGCAGGCACATAAAAAGACTGAAGAACAAGCTAGAAAGTATACATATGAGCAAGTTGGTGACACTAACGAAAAGAGATAAAGGATAAATAGTGACACGACCCAAACCAGGGCCTGACCGTGACTGACATCTCAAGTCCAACAAGGATCGAAGATCACTCCTGCACCTAATCAAACAGAAAGCAATACCCCCAACATCGGATGAATTTCAAACTTATAACAAGATAGCATAAGAAAAGCTCAAAGAAATTTAAGACATGTCTATAATCAATAATCGGACAAAACAACTAACCAACATCACCACCCAAGTCTAAAGTAATCCAACAAAGCCTTCTAAACAAAACTAAAATTAATAAAGCATTGGGACATGCCCTTATCCCTGAAAATGACAATGACAATGACAATATTAATAATAATGTAAACTCTCAATTCTACTCTATGAAAGGAACTGATGAAAGATCTAAGTCTTTCAGAGAATGGAAGCTCACCACTTTACCACACAAATAAACAAATCAAGCCGATTCACCTAACACTGTGAAGGAAAAGTAAAGTACCTCCGGTGTGTGGATTACGTGGAGAGACAACATCCGAAGATGGTTAGTGGATTGAGCACTAGCATGTAACTCTGGGGTAAGGGAGCAAAATAAAGCCATGATCAAAACTTCAAAGTCAGTTAAAATCCAATACACATAGCTAGATGCATACACACACACATATATACCTATCACATGTCGGGGTTGGAAATAAGGCTTAGTATGAACTATTAAAATCTTAGTATGGGTCGTGTAGATCAATCATCATATCATAAGAAACCATCCACGGGCTATATGGGCCCAGTTCTTCCCCAGCTGGAAGAGCCTCAGTGCGTGTAGACGCACAAACCAGAGGATGTATACATGCATCATGGGGGCCTCGAACCTCCCGGCATACCAAGGTGAATGAAGTACCCAATCATGTAATGTAATATGAGGGACTCAAACCTCTCATTCATGTGATAATAATAAAGAGGGACTTGAACCACCCGGTCATGTAGACCCCCGCATCGACAACTATGATTTTCGGTGTTGGTCCTTCGGGACCTCCATTTTCATGACTCATCTACATAACCCTCATTAAAGCCCAATTAAATTATTTATCATACATTACCATTCATTGAACCATGATACACATTTAGGCATACACTGTTGGTATTGTCGTACCAACTACTCTTGCAAGATAACATCAACATACCAAAGCAATTAACATCACTTGGAGAAATTCGCAAACTTCTTGGTACAATTAGGAATTGCACAACCCCATAAGTTTAATTCAAAATAATTATGCTTTAACTCTTCACATCATACAACTGTTCAAGAGTAATTCAATTTGCATACTTTTCATGATCAAAACAAATGTCACAATACGGGTTGACTGTCATTATTCACAAAATTTGGGGAATTCTTAATCCCCTAGTTTATTGACCATACCCATGCATCAAATTGGTTTCAAAACTACCATCTAAACACAACCAATGCATATATAAACATGAAATATCATATAAACAATAATTATTCAAAACCCTCAACCCCTGTTTAAAATCAATATCCAAATCGTATTAATAATACTTTAAAACACATGCTTTTAGCAAACTAATAATTTAGGAAGAGTAACATGCCTGAAATACTCAAGATTATGGAGAGAATTCAACCCGTGGAGATCTACTTGACCCACTTCTTGGAAACCCTAAGTATGGATGCTTGAGAGAGAACAAAAAGTGTTTGGAGTATCTTATCGATGAAAAATAGGGCCCCAAGTATGTTTATAGGTCGTAGGTTTTTAATGGGATAAGATGGAAATATCTAGAATACCCCTTATTAAAAGCTAGAAAAATAAATCGTCAGTCGTTATGGGTCTCAAGTAGGGTCTCATAACGACCTGTCACATCTCAACGAGTCATCGTCAAGACAGTGTCACCAGGCATACATATAATGTTGACCTTATGACTCCTATACCTTGGCTCGTAATGGGACTCTTCAACTTGTAGAGTCCAATCGTATTGATTATTGAGCATAAACTGGACATCCTATGATTTGCACATAATGACCCGTAATGAGTCCTCACAACTCGTAGTGAGCCACTCGTACTTAGAGTAGAAGACTTAGCCACACATACTAGTCAGGATACAATTTGAGTCCAACGACTATTCAAGACTCCCTACAACTCGTAGGGTAAGTTGTAGTCAAGATGATGAGGATAAAATTTTAGAAATTTTCAAGTACCAAAAATCCAGGGTGTTACATTCTCCCCCCTTAAGATCATTCGTTCTTGAATGATAGGTCAAGGCATACGTTATGACGATTTAACACAGAAACACTCCCACACTTATCTTTAGCAAAGATAGAAAACAAAGACATCAAGGCATTCACAATTTCCACTAACAAAGTCAAAAAACAAAAATTCTAAGGAATACACATACCTTAAGCACGATTACCCAGAAAGGGGAACATAAATGGGTACTTGGACTTTATGTCCTCTTCAGCTTTCCAAGTAGCTTCCTCAAACTTTTAGTTCCTCCAAAAAACCTTTACTGGAGCCACATCCTTTGTCCGCAACTGACAAACTTGGTGATCCAATATTTTCACCGTAACTTTCTCATAAGACAAGGAATTCAAAATGCCCACACCTTCTAAGGGAACAACCAATGAAGGATCACGTATGCACTTCTTTAACATTGAGACATGGAATATTGGATGAATGGATCTTAAATTGGAAGGCAACTCTAATTCATATGCAACATTGCCAACCCCCCTCAAAACAAAATACGAACTAACATAACTGGGACTAAGCTTCTCTTTCTTCTCAAACTACATCACGGCCTTCATGGGAGACACCTTTAAGAACACCCAGTCACCAAAATTAAACTCCAGCTCCCTTTGTCTCACATCTGCATAGGACTTTTGGCGACTTTGGATGGTCTTATGCCTTTCTCGAATCACCTTGACCTTTTCCATGGCTTGGTGAACCAAATCAGGGCCAAATAACCTATTTTTACCAACCTCAAACCACCCAATAAGATACCTATACCTCCTACCATACAAATTTTTAAATAGAGCCATACCAATTCTAGAGTGATAGCTGTTTATATGCAAACTCTATGAGAGGTAAGTGATTAACCCAACTACCACCAAAATTAAATACACAAGCCCAAAGCATATCTTCCAAGGCCTGAATTATATTTTATGCTTGCCCATTCGTCTACGGGTTGAAAGCGGTACTAAGGGTTACCTTCATCCCTAAACCTCGCTGGAATGACTTCCAAAATTGAGATGAGAACTGGGTACCATAATCAGAAAGGATAGAAACTGGTGCCCCATTTAACCTCATGATCTTTTGAGAATATAACTTCACATTGTCCTCAGTAGAAAAATTAGTCCTCATAAGCAAGAAATGAGCGGACTTAGTCATCCTATCCATGATGACCCAAATTGAATCAAACTAATAGAGAGACCATGAAAGACTAGTAATGAAATCCATATTAAATATTTCCCATTTCTACACCAGCAGCTCAATCTCTTGAGTCAACCTACTAAGCCTCAAGTAGTTCACCTTCACTTGCTGACACACCATGCACTTAGCCAAAAAAATTGGCCATATCCCAGTTCATATTATTCTACTAATAAATCTCCTTAAGACCATGATACATTTTCATCAAACCAGGATGAACCATGTACCTCGACTCATAAGCTTAGGACAAAATTCTTCTTCGCAACCCTTCAACATTGGGAAAACATAATTTTCTTAGTACCTCAAGATTCCATCGTCACCAATCTCAAAAGCCATTACTTTTTGCCTACCTACACCCTCTTAGATTTTTATCAAGATAGGGTCTATCACTTATTTCTCCTTCACCTCAGCACCAAGAGATGACTATGCCATATCTTGAACAATCACACCACCATCATCGGAATCCAAGAGACGGATTCCAATATTAGATAAATGGTGAATGTTCTTTACCAAATCTCATTTTTTCTTGTCCTCATGAGATAAGATACCCATGGACAACCTGCTAAGAGCGTCAGCAACCACGTTAGCTTTACCTGGGTGGTAGTAGAGACTCATGTCGTAGTCCTTTAGCAACTCAAGACATCTCTTTTGCCTGAGATTTACCTTCTTTTGGATGAACACATACTGCAAACTCTTATGGTCTAAGAAGATGTCAACATGGACTCCATACAAATAGTGATGCCAAATCTTCAAGGCAAAAACCACAACTAATAATTCTAAATCATGAGTCGGGTAACTCTTCTCATGAATCTTTAATTATGTAGAAGCATATGAAATCACCTTTCCATGCTGCATCAACAAACAACCCAGTCCTACCTGAGATGTATCACAATAGATAATAAAACCATTAGTACCCTCAGGTAGAGTCAAAATCGGAGCTGAATTTAACTTATCTTTCAACTTCTCGAAACTACTCTCACAAGCATCCGACCATAGAAACTTTACCTTCTTCTAAGTCAATTAGTCAATGGGGAAACAATAGAAGAAAAGCTTTCCAAAAACCTCCTATAATAACCAGATAAAACCAGAAAGCTCCGAATGTCGATTGGAGTCATGGGTCTAGGCCACTTCTTAACCACCACAACTTTATGTGGATCCACCATGTCCCATCACTAGAAACAACATGAACAAGATAAGTCATAATATTTAACCACAACTAACACTTGGAGAACTTCACATATAACCGTTGGTCTTTTAAGGTTTTCAACACAAGTCAGAGGTGACTGGCATGATCTGCCTCACTCTTTGAATCCACTAAAACATAATTAATAAACACAATCATTAACAACTCCAAGAACTGATAGAATACCTGATTCATAAGATTCGTAAATGCTGTCGGGGCATGAGTCAAACCAAAGGACATTACCAAAAACTCAAAATGACCATTCTAGGTTTGAAAAGCAGTCTTAGGGATATCCACCTCCCTAATTTTCAACTGATGATAACCCGACCGAAGATCAATCTTAGAGAAGTACTTAGCCCTTGAAGCTAATCAAAGAGATCATCGATCCTAGGAAGTGGATACTTATTCTTCAATTGGCGGTAATCTATACACATCCGAAGGGACCTATCTTTCTTACACACAAATAGAATCGGAGCACCCCAAAGAGAAATACTAGGGCGAATAAAACCCTTATCTAGAAGATCTTTCAACTGCTCCTTGAGTTTTTTCAACTTAGCCAGAGCCATTCTATAAGGAGGGATAAAAATAGGATGAGTGCTCAAAAGAAGATCAATCCTAAAATCAATTTCTCTATCTGGAGGAACACCAAAAAGATCATCAAGAAACACCTCATAGACCACAGGGACAGTCTGCAAAGAAGGACCTTTGAATCTAGAATCCTTAACATGCACTAAGTGATAGAGGCACCCTTTAGAAATTAATTTTTTGGCTTTAATATATGAAATACAACTTTCCTTGGGCACTAGAGAACTACCTTCCTATTCGATCACTAGCTCATTAGGGAAGTAAAAATTGACTCTTCGAGTCCGACAATCAAGAGACGCATAGAACGAATGCGACCAATCCATCCCTAAAATTACATCAAAGTCTAACATGTCTAACTTTATCAGATCCACCAATGTCTTCCTACCATAGATCGACATCACACAACCCCTATATATCCTCCAAGATACAATGGAGTCACCTATCAGAGTAGACACAAAGAAGGGATTTGGAATACACTTAACATCAAAATCAAAATGAATAGCCACATAAGGGGTCACATAAGAGAGGGTAGACCTGGGATCATGTAGAAAATATACATCACAAGAGAAAAGTTTGTACGTACCAGTAACAACATTAGGGAATGCCTTAAAATCCTAGCCGATGGCAAGAGAGTACAGACGATTTTGACCAGTGCCACAACCAAAAACAGAAGTAGTACCATTGAGTGCAGGAGCTAACGAAGTAGCAACAATGATCTTTTTTCCCCATAAGAAACTCTGGAAGGACAATCCCTCTGCATATAATCAATCTGACCATATTTAAAGCACCTATTTCCCTTCTTCACAAACACCATGATGCACCTGACCACAAAATCTACAATGGGGATACGATGGAGCTGACCGAGCCCCACTAGCCTGAGACTAGGCACCCTGTACCCTGTGATCAACACTATTCTAAAAACAACAACCACCTGACGACTTTGGGTAAGAAGTAGTAGTCGTAGAGTAGGAACTAGAATTACCCCACTTCTTCTTAGACCATTTTCCACCGTCTCCACCACTCTGCTGATGGATTCCACCTTGATCTGAGTATCAAAACATCTTATTCTGCCTTTCACTCATCTTTTCTTACTTCTTCTTTTCCTCTTCCACGTGTTGCATATACACTCCAAGTCTAGATATGTCCATATCCTTGTTCAACAAGGCAACCCTGCTCTCTAAAATCATCTCACAGGAAAACCCAAAAGCAAATTTCCTCATTTTAGACCTCATGCTAGCCACTGACTTCAGAGCATAATGCGATAACTGATGAAACTTCAAGGCATATTCTTTTACTGTTATCCTGCCTTGCTTTAAATTCACAAATTCCTTAGCCTTTACCTCCCTCAACTCCTAAGGAAATAAGCGATTAAGAAAAGCACTAAAGAAGTCATCCTACAAAGTGAACTCAGTATCATTGCCCCTATACTGGTCCTATTCCCATACCATTTATACGCCACATCTTTCAACTAATAGGCAGCAAACTTCACACCCTCAACATCAGTTAGCATGCATCACACAAAAAATATTTTCCATCTCATCAATAAAATTTTAAGAATATTCCTTAACTTTAGAACCAGTGAAAGTCGGAGAACTCAACCTCATAAATTGACCAACTCTAGTGGCCTCAAAAGATAAAGCAATAAAAGCAACATGCTCAGTCTGAGAGGCCACCAACTAGTTAAGCAAATGGATCAACTAGCAAAAGTAAGCATTAGACACACCAGCCTGAGGTGTCCTAAGAGGGCTTGGGGGAATCAGTGGAGATCCACTACAACAATCAAAAGCAGCGAGACCCTAGACCGGGTCTAAACTCCTTGAGTAGGACAAGCTCTATCCACATTGTCCTCAGATGGGGCAAAAAAGTTTCCACGAGCATCAAATCTTCTGGGAGGCATAATCTATAAAGCAAATATATGAGAAATAGAGAAGATTTCAAGATCTTAGACTCTATAGCCCAAAATAGAACGACAAGAAAGAGAAATATTCCTTAATGCCCCATAGCCTTTCCCTTATAAGTGTGGCACGCTACGCACCTATAAAAGAGACTCCACTTGACATGAATTTATGGATACCTAATGACCCCAAACATAGGCTCTAATACTAACTTTGTCACCACCGAAACTAGAGCCTAGCCGTGATGGGTATCTCAAGTCTAATGAGGATCGGAAACCACCCCCTGCACCTAACCAAATAGAATGCAATACCTCCAACATCGAATAAATTTCAAACTTATAACAAGATAGAATAAGAAAATCTCAAAGAAATTTAAGACGTGTCTATAATCGATAACTGGCCAGAATAACCAACCAACATCACAACCTAAGTTCACAGTAATCCGATAAAGACTTCTAAACAAAATCAAAATTATTAAAGTGTCGGGACATTCCCCCGACCCTGACAATGTTAATGATAATGTAAATCTCAATTCTACTCAATGAAAGGAACTAATAAAATGTGTATGTCTTTCGAAGAATGGAAGTTCATCACTTTACTATATGAATCGAGCCGATCCAACTAACCTCAAACAAAAAAGTAGAAGTTCCTCCAATGCCTGCATCACTGAAATATTCTGGGTTTTGACCTTAGAAAATTTCTTTAAAATCTATTCTCCGGACCCAATATGACTCATGGGTACCAGTTGTATACTAGGGTATGAGTGGTATGGTCCTGTTGTATGCTGACTAATATTAGTTGGTGGAATGGTTTTGGTCACTAGATGGGTATGACTTAGGGGTATAAGTCATAAAACATGGTACGAGTCGTATCAAGGACTCGTATGGTGGGTAGTGTTGATCCCCCTAGTATTTCATTCTGCCAGTGATACGGCTTAAGGAACAAATCATATACTGCAGTTACGACTTAGCTGGATGAGTGATCTATTGAATAGTGTTTGATCCAAGGGTTGAGGCTTTGATATGAGTGGTGTATATTAATCGTATAGGAGGGTATGACTCGTATGGGTCAGTCGTATCCCTTTGATGGATTTTTAAGGAATTTAAGTGGGTGTATTCTGGACATTTCTCTACTTACCCTAACTAGGACCCACTACTTCTAATATACTTAGGAGGTTATTTACCCTATTATTCTATTCATAAGCACTTAGAAACTAATCCAAAAAATCTCATAATTCTCTTAATAACTTTTGGGGCAAGAAGGCTAGGGTTTCATTTTAGGGATTGCTTTGGGCCTTGCTTTGGTGATTTTTTTGGTCAATTATTTGGTATAAATCATGATTCTATTTCCTCATTGTAATTTCAACTAAAGACATGGTTCATATGATTGATTTCATGGTTTCATTATTTCATGATTATGGTTTTCAACTATTATTTGGGGATTTTGATATTAAATGCTTGGTTATGGTTCTCTATGGTTTTAATTCTGATTTTTATATGAATTAATAGTGGTTTTGGACAATTGGATTTTATGTTAATGATTTAATGGTCTTTGGAATTGATTTTGGTTATATTATGTCCCCAAGGTGTTTGGTAAAATGTTTATAAAGATATGTTCATTGCATTGCCTTCTTTTACTGGAACTCTTACATGTTTTAAACTTGGTAAATGATTTATGCATGGTATAAATGGTTTGAAAAGGCTAAAGTCTAAATGATTAAAATTATGAAGAACATGGAATTCTCCCAAGTAGATTTAATATAATAATTGGAATGGCACCTAAGTTCTTCTTAACCTAAATGGTTTGACTATGGATATACTTACAAGTAATGGGGTGGTATGACGATACCACTAATGTTGGCCTTTATTAGTAAATGGTATATAGATTATTTGGACATGGTTTTAATTTGGCAATAATGGTGGATGTGTTGCTAAGCCGTAGAAGGTGGCGGTCCTAGGGGTACCAAAATAGGAAACTCATATTTATCGTTATGAGGGATCTTCGATGACCACGTGTGAATGTCATATTTTATATTTGAGGGATGAACTAGTCATCCCATAGGATATTTCTTGGTCGTGCGGCTACATGTAATAGGTCCCTTTCAGCAGGGGAACCAGAATCCATATGGCCCGTGGGTGGTTAGGACAACAAAGCTACACAACCCAGGTAAAATTTTTAAATACATGTCAAACCCGATTACCTTTCCCGACACTTATATATATGTATGATTATATGCATTATGTATGGTTTCACTTGGTTTTATGATTGGTATTATTTTATTCTTATCCTAAGTTTGCTAGCAGTCATTCGCTAACCTCATCTACTGGCGGCTGTATACCCATACTATGCAGGAACCGACCATTATACTCTTTCTATTTTGTACGCAAATTTGGTATCAATATTTAGATTGAAGTGGTGAGCTTTCATCCTTTTGGAGGGCATCATTTCATGTTATCGATTTATTTAGACACTTATCTTTTATTTTGGTTATTGGTTTTGACCATGGCTAGGGGCATGTCCCGATCGAATTTGTTTAATATTTTGGATAAAGGCTTTGTGGTAATTCTGAGGGTTGATATTGGTGGGATCAGTTTTAGTGTTGGCCTTGGGATTGGAATAAGCTGGTGGGCTGACATCATTGGATGATATTATTGGTTGTTCCATCCTACTACATTTTGGGATTGATTTTCATATTATGTTTTGGTATTCCCTTTTGGATTATGGTCTAAGTTTTGGTTGGTGTGGTTGGGAAGTTGTTGTGGTACGGTTGACTCGGTTAGGTCAATCATAGTTATGACCCTATCCAAGAGTCTTAAGGAGAACATGTAACGCCCCAAAAATTGAGTCCCGAGACACCACACGGTGCTTAGGGTCACAAGTGACCCCAAGCTAACCCTTTCATAGGTATAACTCAAAAACAGCTGATTTAAAACACAATTCTAAGAGAATAAAGCTAAAATATCTAAATACAGAATCTATTTAATACAATAGTGGAATTACAAGATGACAATTCTACTAACACATATACATATACAAGAAGAAGACTGAATACATCAACCACTACTACTGTTTATGAAGCCTCTACTAGTATTGCCTGTACATAGACGGGTCATGACTCCCGACCATCCCACTCAATATAGCCGACATAAGAAGATACAGTGTCTCTGAACTGAAACAACCAACACAAGACCTTGAACTATAAGGACTCCTTTACCTGCTGACCAGATGTTGCAACTAAATAGAATAGTAGATGGGGGTCAGCACAAAGAGAATGTACTGAGTATGTGGGGGTGCATGCAGCACTTTAAATAACATCATTAATTTCATGAAAACATGAATACAGACAATGATGACTCACTTGGCTTGAGTTATATCAAATCATACTCTTCATACTTTCATAATAAATAGTTCAAATGGTAAAATCTCATAATCCATGTAAATCATCAAAAATCATAAATTATGATAAATCATCATAAATTATCATATCATCAAAATTCATCATAGGTAATCATAATTCATCATAATATCTCAACTCTATGACTCAAATCTCAGAGTGACTCGGTAATTCAAGTAACATGACTTTTATGGACAGGGGAGTTTCCTATAACTGACAACCCCACGTGAGCTACGTGGAATACCAACGTTTGAAACCCCCATTGGCGGGAGAGTCATACTCTTTGCCAGGGAGGACGACCTTAAAACTGCAATAATCACAATCGGGCTCTCTGGCCAATAATATCTTCATCAAACAACCCTAGGGTGGCACATAGGTTTGGAGAAATACCAAATGTCCCTCTCGGTGCTAAGTACTACTCCCCAAGAAGCTCAAAACGCATTAGGAAATCCACCATCATCATCACAAGGGTCTATCATAAAGACCAAAACAAATATCTCAATTTATAATTCATCAACAATTTGTGGATTCCTAACCCCAACTTCGACTTAAAACATTTCAATATTTTTCAACATCGACAAGGTATCAATGCATTGAACCATAACCGACTCGACATTTGGACAAGGATATGAAGACTCAATACGTAATATTTTCAAAAATTCAACTCATCAAAATAATACGGAAAAAAATACCAAAATTCATCTCAACATCTATATCAAAATCAATCTTTCTCATAGTCAAAATCATCTCGACTCTGCGAGTTCAAGATCAATGTACTCAAATGATTATTCTTTCAATTCGACAATTAAATCATGACAACAGCTTTTGAAAAGCACCTGAGACCTTCAATTCATAATAAGAATACATATCCTGTAGTACAACTCAAATCACGACTTTTATCTCGAAAGCCTTTAGAAATATCAATTCATTGTAGTAGTATGCAATTCATAGCATAAATTCTCAATTTAAGAAGTAGAGTAATAAAGTAATCATGTATATCTATATTGAAAAAAATTCAAAGTCTTATAAATCCTTCATAAAGTAATTTGAGTGTATACCCATTTTCGAATATCATGAAATTTCAATAATAGAAATCACCCTTTTTAAATGTCAAAATGTAACAATTTATCAAGTCATGACAACATTAATATTTTTTTTTGAGAAAATATCAAGACTCATGGTAACATCTCAAATGTTATATCTCAACATGCTCAATGATTCAATTTCGTCATAAAGAAGCTTTAAGCTTATCATAAATCTCAAAATCATTCCAAAATACCATTTCAACATATATCTCGAAATCATTCAAAATAAAAATATGAAATTTACAATTATAGATATCAAGACATCTCATGTCTCAAATATATTTTCAATAATTCAAATCGTCATTGGAAAGCATAAAGCTTGACACATATCTCAAAATCTTATTCCAAAATACCATCTCGACATACGTCCCAAAATCATTCAAAATACCACCTCGTGGTAAAAGTGTGTAATTCGCAATGATAATTATTAAATTATATCATGAAAACATTAAGATAATCATATAAATAAGGGTTTATTCATTGAACCATCATAATCTCGTAATCGAATTATTTAGACATAATCTAACTTGCAAAATCATGTAAAACCATAATAAAATTAAAGCTTTGGGCACAAGAACGGAAGATTGCTCTTGTTCAAAACTCCACATACCTTGAAACTGACCTCTTGATTATGGAATCTTGTTCACACAAATAAGGGGTGCTCCTCGAAGGTCTTGAGATGATGAGTTCGATTTTCGAATCAAATTTCAATTTCTACGGTGAAATTGGAAGGTATTTGGAGCTCAAAATGGACCTAGGGTGTAGTTCTCTCAATATTTTTGATGGAATAACATGAATTTTATGGCTCAATATAGGTATAAATGGACAATTTTCGTCCATGAAGTGAAGGCATAATGACCAAAATGCCCTTTAAAAATCAAATAATTCTCGAATCTGTCCTTTGGTGGACTATTTTGATAGTCTGAAGTAGATCAACTATAACGTTTTACTCTGATATCCAAATTGGATGAAACTAATTTCATTAGAAAGAGGACTCTTATATATTTCCGTTGATATATAGTATCTCACCCATATCATTGTGTACGAGGAGTTATGATCCTTTGAAGTTGACCAAAAAATTCACTTTTGATAGGCTGAAGTAGATCGACCATAACTTTTTACTTCGATAGACAAATTGGATGAAACTAATTTCATTGGAAAGAGGACTCGTAGAGATTTCCATTGATAATATAGTAGATCACCCAGATCATTATGTACAAGGAGTAATGATCTTTTGAAATTGACCCTGAAATTCACCTGGCTGCAGTAATTTTTAATTTCCTGCACATTTTACTGTTCACAGTTCGATCAGAATGGTCGTAGTTCGATCGGAATGGTCGTAGTTCGATCGGAATGGTCGTAACTCATCGCTCGAGTGTCCATTTTTGATGATCTACATATCGTTGGAAAGATTATTCGATAATCTACACAATGGTAGGTCAACGTCTTAGAAATACTACACAGAAAATTTATGGATCGCTCTAAAGCGTAGAACTCAATACGTTTCTCACGAAATCTTTACGAAGGAAATTTTCTGGGGTATTGCATAACAATAACACTATATTTTTATATGTTCAAAATTCAGCTCATATAAGGCTAGATATATGTGGTTGGGTTGGGTAACAGTGGGCGGTACGGTTCGGGTTGGACTTAGAATGCCCATTACGATAAGGCCCGAGGTGGGGTTGTGTCATTCGCGTGGGGATACAGTTTCCAAAGACGGTTAGTGGGTTGAGTATTATCATGTAACTCAGGGATACAGTAGAAAAATAAAGCCATGATTAATAATTCAAAATCAATTAAAATCCAATGCACATAGCTAGATGCATATACATACATACATATATATATATATACATACATATATATATATATATCACATTCCAGGGTAGGGAACAAGCTTATCAAGAACCTTCAAAATCTTAGCCTAGGTTGTGTAGTTCAACCGTCATATCATAGAAGGCATCCAGGGGCTATATGAGTGCAGCTCTCGCTATTCTGGAAGGGCCCCAGCGCGTGTAGCTGCATGAACCAAAGGATGTACATATATACCATGAGGGACCCGAACCTCCCAGCATACTAAGGTGACTGAAGCACCTAATCATGTAATGTAATATAGGGGACTCGAACCTCTCATTTATGTGATAATAATAAAGGGGACTCGAGCCCCACGATCATGTAGACCCCTGCGTTGGCAATCATAATTTCCGGTGTTGGTCCCTTTGGACCTCCACTTTCACGAATCAACTACACAACCCTCATTAAAGCCCATTTAACTATAAGACCCCACAAAATTCTAAGCTTAACTCAATCCTTTAGAGCATGAAAAGAGGTCCCAGACTTAGAAATTTTAGCTAAGTGTTTACACTTAGAATTATTTTAGCTCTCATAATGTGGAGATCTTATTTTATGACCCTTATGACCTTAAAATATCGATCCTTGGATTGAATCGTGATCACATGTATCAGTAGGTCACTTCGGGTGAGTTTTGGTTTTTCGAACCTCATTTGAAACATGCTTGGGAGTCCAAAACATGGATCAATGCAATCTCGATGTGTCACATTGCTTATTACGTCGATAGATATTTTTCCCCAGATCCCATTGCTAATTCCAGTGATCCAACATAATCTCAACGTATCGCGTTGGTCACTGCATCGACCCCATCGATGCGATGCGTTAGTCTGCGCATCACTAGGCTCATTTTCAGTAATTAAAAGTTTGCATCTAGAGGGGCATTTGGGTTATTTTCCTATGTCTATTCATCCCCCAAAACACGAGATCTATCACACCTAAAGGCAATATCCATTTAGTATTCAGAAATCCTCTCAAGAAAAAACCCTAACCCCTCAAATTCAAGATTCAAGTCCCAAGAAATTCACCACAACCTTTAGAGAATTGATTACCAAGGTATATTGGGTGTTCATCAAAGGGTTTACTTCCACCCTTGGAGATCAAGAACCTATTGTAAAATTTCAAGATGATTATTTCTATGAATTCCATGTTGAGTTAAATTGTATTCATGATTATGATTTTTATTTGGGTTCTAACCCATGATTAATTACAAAATTCATGTGAATTAAATAACATGTGTGTATTATTGTGTAGTTTCATATTGGAAACCCTTGAATTTGTGAGTTTAGAATTGTTATCATGATGCTTGCATGTTGACTAGCATCATGTGCATAAACTATGCCCCCCAAGTGTTTAATAAAATGTTCATGTGATTTGAGTAGTCAAATCATATCATGTTAGCATGTATACAAGTTTATACCATGCAAGTGCTTGATAAAATGCCTCATAAAATGAATTGTGACAAAGTCTCTAGTTGGCATGCTTTCAAGATTGTGCTATGCTTTAATATTTATGTAATCGAGTCTTGGGGGTATCTAATACTCGAAAATCTAGATGTTTACCTATAGTTATAGTAGTTACAAAATAGTCTCAGTAGTGTCACAAATAGTAGTACTTAATCCAGTTCAGTCAATTAACCGAACTTAGTGAACTCAGTTCAGTTTAGTTAGATAGCATGATCAGTAATAGTTCATTCAATCCTAGAACAGTCTAGAAATATGTTCAGTGTTTATTCACTTAGGAGTAGGAATCAACACCGAGCAAACCTAGGGATGGGGGGCATTCCTATAGAAAAAGGGTTTGACCCTTAGTAGCAATCCCTGCATTATGGAACTACGTAGCCAGCGTAGGTTGAGATATCTTTCTACCAGACCTTGGTTGATATATCTCATACGAGTTTTCATACCAGCGAGGGTTGATGAAATGTCTTTCTGCCAGATAGGGTTAACTCACAGCCATTATTAGTATCCCTTAGCAAGGTGCTAACACCCTTCCAAATGGGGTCATAAGTTGGAACCCAACTCAGTTCATAATTGGGGTATGTATGTTAGATGAACACTCTTACAGTTACAGTTTCAGACTCAGTATAAAACCTCAGGTCAGTTTCAGAATCAAGATTGTTGATACAGTCACCCAGCTCAGCACGAAACTCAGTTCAGTTCCATAGAATCAGGACTTTTAGAAATAGTCACCCAGATATCAGTAATTCAGTTATCAATGATCTCAGTTTCTGTATCAGTAGATTTACATGCAGCATTATAGAGTCAGTAATTACAGCAATTTCAGATATTCATGTACTCTCGTTTAGTTATATTTATATTATTTGGTCAGTCATTGTTTATGCATATGAACCCATGCATATAACCCTACCTCACTTAGCATACTAGTACATTCAAAGTACTGACGCATATATCATAGGTTCAAACGCACGGGCTCCTGACCGTACTTTGCAGCCCAAATTTCAGTTACAGATATAGTGGTGAGTCCTCATAGTTAGAGGACAGAGTTATCATTTTAGTATTTCAGTATTTAGTACATTCAGTAGTCGAAGCTAGTTGGGGACTTGTCCTCTCAACTCCATATTCAGACAGTTAGAGGCTATCAGACTAGATTATTTCAGATAAATGTTTAATTTTTAGTATTTGTTTATCAGTATTCGGTGTTTTTTTTATGATGAACCTTATGGCAACTTACACCTAATTTTTGCATTTATTTTAGTAATATTATACAGTTCTTACAGCAGGTACCAGTCATGGGTTAGCTTGTGGTCCTTCAGGATTATGAGCACAGTGTGACGTCTGGGGTGCAGAATCGGGGCATTACAAACTTGGTATCAGAGCCTAAGGTTCAACAGATTTCTAGAAAGTCTAAAAGATGCATACAGTAGAGTCTTTTGTAAAGGTGTGTAGCGTGCCACTCTTATGAATAAGAGGCTACGAGGCATTTTAGGAAAAGTTTCCCTTCTTTCAGTATTCATATCGTACGAGTGAGCATGAGCTCAAGTTAAAATCTTTTTATAATTTAAGTTTCCCTTCTTTTTGCAGAATATGCCTCCCAAAAAGAACAATGGAAGAAGAACAGGAAGCCAGCCAGCCCTTCAGCCCATTCAGGCAGATTCCCTGGGCGAGCATGTATCCCACATAGAATTTAGAGAAACCACTCTAGCTCATTTTGTGGAATCCCAGAACGAGCGTCCAGCTGATGTCCAGGCCAACCCAGTGGCCAATACTGCTGTAACTTGAATTTGAGACTTCACCTGAATGAATCCCTCATCATTTACCCGGTCTAAGTCAGAGGGTGGTAATCGTTCATAGTTTCTACTATAATATTTAGTTTTTGATTCGTCTTTAGCCAGTGCCCAAGTTCCAAAATTCAAAGATGGCAATAAAGATAGGGTGTCAGGCCCTAAACCTAAGGATAGTGTTAGTAGTGCCCGAACAAATCCTCTTTGCCATAAATGTGGCAGAAACCATCAGGGTATTTGTCGAGTTGGCAGTGATGTATGTTTTGGATTTGGAAATCCAGGCCATAGGGTCAGAGAATTTTCTTAGATGGGTTTGCAGAGTTAGCATAATCGTCTCCAGCTCAGTCCGATCACTCAAATTAGTAGGGTGCCGCTTCCAGTGCCACTAGTGGGTAACACCCAAATATATTCTATGCACTTCAGTCTTGATAGGGTCAGGAAAGTTCTCCTGATATGGTCACTGGTAAGTTACAAGTTTATCATTTACATGTTTATGCTTTGCTAGATCCAGAAGCCTTTTTGTCCTTTGTAACTCTTTATATGGCTGTTGACTTTGGAGTCAGTCCCAAACTCCTAACAGAGCCCTTCTCAGTATCCACCCCATTAGGTAAATCTATGATAGCTTAGTGGGTATACATGAACTGTCTGGTTATGTTATCTTAGAAAGTTACTTCAGCAGACTTAGTGGAGTTAGAGATGATAAATTTTGACATCATTCTCGAAATGGATTGGCTTCATTCATGCTATGCTTCAGTTGACTGCAGAAATATAATTATCTATTTTTAGTTTACGAATGAACCTATTCTTGAATGGAGGGGTAGTACTTCAGTACTTAGGGGTCAGCTAGTTTTCTACCTTAGAGCGAGGAAAATAATATCCAAAGGGTGTGTCTGTCATCTTGTTTGAGTTGAAGACTCTAGTTCAGAGACCCCTACCCTTGAGTCAGTATCATTAGTATGCAATTTTCCAAATGTGTTTTCTGAAGATCTTCCTAGGGCCCCTCCCAAAAGAGAAATTGACTTCGGAATTGACCTTTTTCAGATACTCAGCCTATCTCTATTTCGAGCAGAACTTAAAGAGTTAAAAGAACAGTTGAAGGATCTCCTAGATAAGGAATTCATCAGACCCAGCTTATCCCCTTAGGGTGCACCAGTTCTATTCATGCGTAAGAAAGATGGTTCTCTTAGAATGTGTATAGACTATCGTTAGCTAAATAAAGTCACAATCAAGAACAAGTATCCACTTCTCAAAATTGATGACTTTTTTGACCAACTTTAGGGAGCCAAACACTTTTTTAAGATAGACCTCAGATCAGGCTATCATCAACTCAGAGTCAAAGAATGTGATATTCCAAAAATAGCTTATAGAACTCGGTATGGTCACTTTGAATTCTTAGTCATGTCATTTAGTCTTACCAATGCCCCAATAGCCTTAATAGACTTGATAAACCGCGTGTTCAAGCAGTATTTGGACATGCTATTCATAGTCTTTATTGATGATATTCTTGTCTACTCCTACAATAAGAGTGATCATACAGACCATCTCAGAATAGTCTTACAAACTCTCAAAGCCCATCAATTATTCGCCAAATTCAGTAAGTGCAAATTTTATCTAAGGTCAGTATCTTTCCTTGGCCATATAGTTTTTGGTGGTGCATTAAAGTTGATCCTTAAAAGACCAAAGTAGTAAGAAAGTGACCCAGACCCATCTCTCCATCTGATATCAGGATTTTTTTGGGTTTGCTAGCTATTACTTATGGTTTGTTGAGGGATTTTCATCTATTACATCCCCATGTCTAGATTAACTCAGAAAAAAGTCAAATTCCAGTGGTCAGATTCTTATAAGAATAGCTTTCAGGAGTTGAAGACTTGACTCACTATAGCCCCAGTTTTGACTCTACCAGATGGTTCAGACGATTTTATGGTATATTGTGATGCTTCTAGAGTTGGTTTGGGGTATGTTTTGATGCAGCGAGGTAAGGTCATAGCCTACGTCTCTAGACAGCTTAAGCCCCATGAAAAAAACTATCCTAATCATGATCTTGAGTTAGCAGTTGTAGTGTTTGCCTTAAAGATTTAGAGGCAATATTTGTATGAGGTGCATGTTGATTTGTTCACAGACCATAAGACCTGCAGTATGTATTTTCTAAAAAAAAACCTGAACTTATGTCAGAGAAGGTGGTTAGAGTTATTAAAAGACTATGACATGAGTGTTCTATATCATCCGAGCAAGGCCAAAATAGTGGATGATGCTCTCAGTAGGATGTCTATGGGTAGTGTTGCTCACGCGGAGGATGGTAAGATGAAGTTAGTTAGGAAGTTCATCAGGTTTCTCGACTAGGTATCTTTTTAGTCGATTTAAAAGAGGGTAGTGTATGGGTGCAGAATAGTTCAAATCATCTTTGGTCTCTGAAGTAAAAGAAAAGCAGGACAGGGATTCCAGTTTAGTCAAATTAAGAGTGTCAGTCAGAGAGTTTTCTCCCAATTGGGAGATGGTGTGTTACGCTACTAGGGTAGGCTATGTGCTCCATGTGTGGATGGTGTGAGACAGCAGATTCTTACAAAAGCGTATGGTGCACTATACTAGATTCACCTAGGGGCCACCAAGGTGTACCACGACTTATGGGAAGTCTATTGGTGGAGTGGGATGAAAAGAGACATTGTAGAGTTTGTAGCTAGATGCTCAACATGTCGGCAGGTTAAGATCGAGCATCAGAAGCCTAGTGGATCTATGCAGGAGTTCAGTATTCCCACTTGAAAGTGGGAGAAGGTAAACATAGATTTTGTAACGGGTTTGCCCCGTACTCCCCGCCAGTATGATTCGATTTGGGTCATTATAGATAGGATGACCAAATCAACTCATTTCTTACCAGTTCATACCACTTATTTTGCCAAGGATTTTTCCAAGATCTATGTTAGAGAGTTGGTCAGATTGCACGAAGTTCTGTTGTCCATCATTTCAGATAAAGGTATACAGTTTGCCTTCTATTTTTGGAAAGCCTTCCAAAAGGGTCTTGGTACCCAAGTTTACCTCAGTACAACCTTTCACCCTCAGATACATGGTCAAGCAGAAAGGACCATCTTGACTCTAGAAGATATGCTAAGAGCATTTGCCATTAACTTTAAAGGTAGTTAAGATGACCATTTGCCCTTGATTGAGTTTAAATATAATAAAAGTTATCATTCCAGTATTCAAATGGCTCGATTTGAGGTGCTCTATGGGAGGAGATGTAGATCTCCCATTAGTTGATTTGAAGTGGGTGAGTGTAACAACCTGGGACTACCCCCAAGTTATCACATAGTGCTTACGACCCTAAAAGACCATAAGCTAACCCATGAATGATATCTGCTATGAGCACTGAACAGTAATACTAAAATAAATATGGAATAATAGGCTGGGATACCATAAGGTTCAAAAAATCTAAAATACTATTAAAATATAACATCTGAGATAATATCTGTAAAACTAATACTGATTGAAACTAGTCTGAAAAGCCTCTAACTGGAACTATCTGAAAGTGGAGTTGATGGGACAATCCCCCAACTAACTCTATCTACTAAAATACTGAGTCTACTGAGATAATTAAATAAAAAAATGTCCTCAAATGATGAGGACTCACTACTAAAAATATTGTTGCTGGCTAAATTTGAATCTACTATGTGTGGTTAGGTACCTGAGCATCTGAACCTATGATACGAAACAACATGGCTTAGGAAAGTATGCGTCAATACGTGGGTATGTACTGGTATGCTAAATGAGGTAAGGCTGAATGAAAGGGCTCATATGCATGAATAGTAACTGACTAATAATATAGAGTAACTAAATATAAGGGTACATGAAAAATCTGCAACTGCTGTGAATACTAAGTATCCAATTCTGTGCATATACATGAATACTATAATTGAGCTTTTCTGAAGCTAAGTACTGAGTCTGATAATCTAAGATTACTGATACTAGTTGACTGTATCTGATAGTTCTGACTCGGTAGAACTGAACTGAGTTCTATTCTGAAGACTGAGACTGAAATTGTGGAAGGTAATCATCAAACTGACATGCCCCAAATAAGATAAAATAACTGAGCTGGGGTCCAATCTGTAACCCTAATTAGAAGGGTGTCAGTACCATTCTATGGGTAAAGATAACTGTTGTGGAGTCAGTCCTAAGTAACGGGTGACCCCTGAGATCAGTCCTAAACTAGCGGGTTATTCCTGAGTATGTCAGTCCTATCTAACGAGTGACATTTCATAACCTACGCTGGCTATATAGTTCTCGAACTTAGGGATTGCTTCTAGGGACCCGGTCCTAACTAATGGGTGCGGCCCCATCCATAGGCTCGCTCGGTGCTGAATCCTAGTCCTAACTGAAAGACACTAAACTTAGTATACTAATTGGATTGGACTAATACTGAGATTACTAAGTTTTCCTAAGTTCTATAACTGATTGAGTTCAACTGAGTGCTGTAATGGACTGAGAGTACTACTGATCGTGACTTGACTGATACTATTCTATAACTAAACCTAGCTCTAGATAAACAACTAAATTATCGTGTATTAAATACCCCCAAGACTCGATAGCATTAAAAGTAAAGTAAAGAATAATTTTGAATAACATATAAATGTTCACTTGGTAATAATTCATTCATAGAGATATTTCATCAAACAGTTGTTGTGTATTAACTTATACATGAATAGAGAATATTTGTTAACATGCTATAATGGCATTGTTTCATTCTCATAGACAATTTATCAAACATATGAAAAGCATAATTGGTACATTAAATCATAAAAACTTAGGGTTGACATAATTACAACAATCAACTTACTTATTGAAAGGCTTATCATAAATATCATGTAGTTCAATACATATTAGGATCAATTCTTGGAACTTGTTATCTAGATCATGGATCAAAATCAAAATAACATTTTAGACTCCTTAATCACTCTGTAAATTCAAGGGTTTAACAAGATGATCAAATATTCTTTACACTTGCTATTCAATTTCAGGAAAAACATGCACTTAAATCATGGATTGAGACCCAACTAATATCATGAACAAGAATTCAATCAAATTTAAATATGAAAATCATAAATACATAATCTTTGTACTTTGAAAAAGGATTCTTGAACTTCATGGGTAGAAGGCCCCATGAATGAACTTTTAACATACCTTAATTTATGAGTTTTCTTGGAGTTCTTGGTGAGATTCTTGAGATTGACCTTGATTTCTTAAACCAGGATTTTTGTCTGTAACTAGAATGCAGATTAAAGCCTCACCATAATGCGGTGACTAGGACATCGCTATATCGGTCGTGGCATGGTGCAATCATAGTGATTCACTGGTTTGTAATCATTTTTGATTTGAGCCTCATTGCAATGTGGGGCAATCACGGTGAGCTACTGTAATTTGACAAATGCCGAAATGGCCTTCAGCGCGACACGATGGAACACTTATAGCGATACTCCTCGCGATGCAGCCTAATCACGGTGAGCCACTATTTTTAGATAAACTTGTGCTAATATTTAGCTGATCTTTTCTAAGTTGGGGACCCTTTATTAAGCTTTAACGAACTAAGCTAAGCTTAGGATTTTACGGGGTCTTATAATATCTCCCCATTGGGAATATTCATCCTTAAATGATACTGACTATTATGGGAGAAATAATAAATTGAGAGTACATACTGGACATGCTAAACTGAAGCATGACTGCTTGACTAAAACTACTGATATCTTGAGTTTTCAATACTGAACATACATATCTGAATGCATGATACATGACTGAAGCTACTTGATAAGCTGGGTTTGTATACTAAATATGCATATCTGATGTATGAGTACATGAATGATAACGATTCATGAATGCATGACTGAATATACAATGGTAACAGATACCAAGTTTATAATTATATCTTGATCATGGATCTGGGCGAAGCTAAGGAAGACTGTTCTCCTAAGCTGAGAGTACTAATGAACCTGAGATCATTTACTGAACATGAATGTATGGGAATATGAGAGCATAACTGAGTTCAAAACATGATACATGGACTGAATATCATGAACTGAACTGATTCCTTGAATACATGCCATGACACGGGAATGGTCATATGGCTTAGATTGGAACGAGAAAGTCAACTTGTGGGTACTCATTCCTCCTAAATGGATTTTGCTATGTGAAAAAAAACTAAAAGTTTTAAAACATGGGGACCTAAAGCATGGATGGACACTATACTAAATTTGGCACTTGTCTGAAGCCTGAGGAATAGAATATCAACATCATGAGTTTATCAAGGGATATAAATAAAGAATCTACATGACATACTCTGAATTTAGCTGATCATAAGGAGCGTAATATGAGTCATAGGAACTGATCATACTATAAGGCATAGGTACATGAGTCATGAGTTGCATGACATGAGTTGGTGTTTCTGTATTTGGGGAACATGAATTGTAATATTGAGTAAACTGGAACTCCATTATTCTAGGAAATGTAAGAGTACTTAATTTTTGTTAATGTTCATGACTATAAGCTATGATCATAGAGCTGACATGTAAGGCATGAGTACTGACATTAATGACATCACTACTAAAATCTGAAAGCTTGACTTGGTCACTCGTTCTACTATCTTCCCCTTAGCTTAAAGCCATTATTCTAAAGTTGTGAACCACTTAATCAACAATTTTAAACTGGATTATCACCGCTATACTCTAGAGTTAGAGGGAAACAGTGAGGAGGGCTCTGCTAATATTTTGAGCGACACCAAAGTTGACAACTATATAGGGGTTACAAAGAAAGTGAAGCCTCAAAATCTAACTAAGCACAAATATAAAAATGAAAGACTCATAACATACCCGTAACCATATTAGGAGAACTTCCCTGATCATGGTGACATTGGTGTGCGTAAAATCTATTCTGGCGCTAACCACTAGTGGCACTGAAAGTGCCGTCCAACTGACTTGGGCGATCGGATGGGAATAGAGGATAGTTGAACTGACCCTGTTGATGCAATTATTTCCCTTCTGAGCCAAAACTCTACACTCTTGCATACTATGACCTGGCTTACCACACCCAAAACATATATTACTACCAGCTCTACACGGACCTAGGTGATTTTTACCACACTCTTCACAAAAAGGATAGGTATGATCACTGTTCACACTACCCAGGGTTCTGGAGCATGGTGCCTCATCATGATTGTCATTCCTAAACTTTGGTACTGGGGCACTAGCTGAAGATGGAGCTGGAACTAAAGACTTTAGGTGAAACTGGGAACTATTACCACCCTCTGACTTAGGTTGATTAAAATTAAAGCTACCTATTCTAGCTCTCTTATTCTTTCTTTACTTTTCCTTAAGCATCTGCTTCTCAATTTGTTGAGCATGAACCATCAGACTAGATATGCCTATCTCCTTAATTAACATCGAAGTCTAACACTCTTTGACCACACTATCAGATACCCCAAATACAAACTTGCTCATTCTGGACCTATTATCTGCTACTAAATGGGAAGCATACCTGGCTAGTTGAGTAAACTTGAGGGAATACTCTTTCACACTCATACTGCCTTGCCTGAGGTTGATGAATTCTAACACTTTGGCCTCTCTTAGCTCCAAGGGAAAGAATCTGTGAATGTTGTAGCAAACTTCTTCCATTCTATGGGTTCTGCATCTGTACCCATGTATACTCGCCACTGCTTAAACCATGTATGGGCTACATCTTATAGCTGATAGGCGGCTAACTCAGTACTCTCACTAAAAGTTACTTCCATGATATTTATGACTTGCTAAACTTGATCGAAGAACTCCTGTGGGTCCTCTTCTAACTTAGATCTTATAAAGAAAGAAGGATTCATTCGGGTGAAGTCCTGAATCTTGGTTGCAGTAGTATGGGCCATTGGGTTGGCCGAAACACCAGCTGGCTATTCATTCGGAGCAGCAACTGAATTGTCTAGTGTAGTGAATGAAACTCTGCATTCTGCGTGAGAGATATGCTCGTCCAGGGGATCTACCTGAACGACCTGAGGTGCTGACTGATTTATGGTTCTTCTTTCGTTAGTCTTTTTAGGAGCCTTGTTCTATAAATAAAAGGAAGAAGTGGATTAGACTAAGAGTTTAACTTGAGCTTATGCTTACTTGCACAACATGAACACTGAAATAAGGGAAACTTTTCCTAAAACAACTCATAGCCTCGTGTCCATAAGTGTGGCGCGCTACACACCCATGTACAAGACTCTACTAGATGTAGCTTTCGGTCTTCCTAAGACACTGTTTAACCTTTGGCTCTGATACCAAGTTTTTAATGACCCAGGACTATCCCCTAGTCATCATATGGTGCTTACGACCCCGAAGAACCACAAGCTAACCCATGAATGATATCTGCTATGAGCAGTAAACAATAATACAGAAATAAATACAGAATAATAGGATGAGATGCCATAAGGTTCAAAACATCTAAAATATTGATAAAATATAATATCTGAGATAACATCTGTAAAACTGAATACTGACTGAAACTAGTTTGAAAAGCCTCTAACTGAAAATGTCTGAAAGTGGAGTTGATGGGACCATCCCCCAACTAACTCCATCTAATAAAATACTGAGTCTACACAGATAATAAAATAAAAGAATGTCCTCGAATGAAGAGGATTCATTGCTAAAAATATTGTTGCTGGCTGAATCTGAATCTACTATGCATGGTCGGGTACCTGAGCGTCCGAACCTATTATATGAAACATCATAGCGTAGAAAAGTATGCATCAGTACGCGGGTATGTACTGGTATACTAGATAAGGTAAGACTGAATGCAAGGGCTCATATGCATGAATAATAATGGACTAATGATATAGAGTAACTAAATATAAGTGTATATGGAAAATCTTCAAATACTGTGAATACTAAGTATGTAATGTTGTGCATATACATGTTGTGCATATACATGAATACTGTAACTGAGCTTTTCTGAAGCTAAGTACTGAGCCTGATAATCTGAGATTACTGATACTGGCTGACTGTATCTGACAGTCTTGACTCTGTAGAATTGAACTGAGTTCTATTCTGAAGACTAAGACTAAAACTATGGGAGGTAATCATCTAACCCTCATGCCTTAAATAAGATGATATAATGAGATGGGGTCCAATCTATAACCTAATTAGAAGGGTATCAGTACCATGCCACGGGTAAAGATGACTGTTGTAGAGTCAGTCCTAACTAACTGGTGACCCCTGAGATCATTCCTAAACTAGCGGGTGATCCCTGAGTATGTCAGTCTTATATAACGGGTGATATCTCATAACCTGTGTTGGCTATGTAGTTCTGGAATTTAGGGATTGCTTCTAGGGACCCAGTCCTAACTAACGGGTGCGCCCCAATCCTTAGGCTCGCTCGGTGCTGAATCTTAGTCCCACGTGAAAGATACTGAACTGAGTATACTTAACTGGACTGGACTGATACTGAGATTACTGAGTTTTTGTAAGTTCTGTAACTGATTGAGTTCTGTAATGGACTAAGAGTACTACTGATCGTGATACGACTGATACTATTCTATAACTGAAACTGGCTCTAGATAAATAACTAAATTGTCGGGTATTAAATACCCCCAAGATTCTATAGCATGAAAAGTAAAGCAAAGCATAACTTTGAATAACAAATAAATGTTCACTTGGTCATAATTCATTCATAGAGTCATTTCATCAAACACTTGTAATGCATTAACTTGTACATGAATGGAGAACACATAATAACATGCTATAATGGCATTATTTCATTCTCATAGACAATTTATCAAACACATGGAAAACATAATTGGTACATTAAATCATAAGCAATTAGGGTTGACATGATTACAACAATCAACTTGCTCATTGAAGGGCTTATTATGAATATCATGTAGTTCAACACATATTAGGATAAATTCTTGGAACTTGTAATCTAGATCTTGGATTAAAATCAAAATAACATCATAGACACGTTAATCACTTTGTAAATTCAAGGGTTTATCAAGATAATCAAATATTCTTTACACTTGCTATTCAATTTCAGGAAAAACATGCACTTAAATTATGGATTGAGACCCAACTAATATCATGAACAAGAATTCAATCTAATTCAGATATGGAAATTATAAATACACAATCTTTGTACTTCGAAAAAGGATTCTTGAACTTCATGGGTGGAAGGGACCCATGAATGAACATCTAACATACCTTAATTTGTGAGTTTTCTTGGACTTCTTGGTGAGATTTTTGGGATTGACTTTGATTTCTTGAACTAGGATTTTTGCCTCTTGAGAGAGAATGATTTTGTTCTTAAGAGAAAGTGAGGAAAAGTGACATAATAGGGTATTTACGGTATAATTTCGTGTTTAAAAGTTGATCTGAGTCATGGAAAAAGTCTAAGTTGCCCTTAGGATTTAAAATCTCGTAAATGGAAGGCAGATTAAAGCCTCACCACGATGCGGTGACTGGGTCATCACTATATCCACTGCGGTACGGTAGAATCGCGGTGACTCACTGGTTCATGACAATTGTTGATTTGAGCCTCAACGCGATGTGGGGCAATCACAGTGAGCTGCTGGAATTTGATAAATGTCAAAATGGCCTTCTGTGCGATGTGATGGAGGGCTCATCGTGATACTCACCATGACGCAGCCTAATCATGGTGAGCCACTATTTTTATATAACTTTGTTCTAATATTTAGCTGAACTTTTCTAAGTCTGGGACCCCTTTATCAAGATTTAACGGACTGAGCTAAGCTTAGGATTTTATGGGGTCATACAGTGATGCCGTAGTGGTAGGGCCTGACTTGGTATTTTATGCCTTAGAAAAAGTTCAGTTTATCAGGGAAAGGTTTAAGACACCTTAGAGCCGACAGAAATTGTATGCAGATGTGCGAAGAAAGGATCTCGAGTTTGAGATTGGTGATTATGTATTTTTAAAAATCTCTCCTATGAAAGGAGTGAAGAAGTTTGGTAAAAAGGGAAGCTCAGTCCCCGATATGTCGGTCCTTACCAAATTCTCAGTCGTTTAAAAAAGTAGCTTACGAGCTTGAGGTTCCTTCAGACTTAGCTTCAGTGTACCTAGTGTTTTATGTCTCATTTCTAAAAAAGTTTATAGGTGACCCAGCAGTTGTGGTCCCTATAGAGGGTATGGATGTATAGAACAACCTCTCTTATGACTATATCACAATCGTAATCCTCGATCATCAGGTTCACAGACTGAGGAACAAAAAAGTTCCTTTAGTGAAATTAGTCTGTTGAGGGAGCTACTTGGGAAAAAGAAGCAGATATGTGAACCAAGTATCCTTACCTTTTCTCCGCAAACTCAGATTCCACTCAAGGTAATAGCTTTCCTTAAATTTAATCAGTTCCATGCTCAGATTATCTTTATAACTCTGTATTGGTTCAGTTGCATAGAATTCTCATATCATGCATACCTTCATGAAATAGCTCAGTCATGTGTCATGCCTTCAGAATTCATTCATGCTTCAGTTATGTATGTTCAGTATGAAAACTCAGTATATCAGTTGTTTCAGTCATGAAATCATGCTTCAGTTATGCATGTCCAGTATGTAAACTCGGTCTATAAGTATTCTCAACTTAGTCAGTCTTATTCTAGGACGAATATCCCCAAGGGGGAGATATTGTAAGACCCCACAAAATTCTAAGCTTAACTCAGTCCTTTAGAGTATGAAAATTGGTCCCAGACTTAGAAATTTCAGCTATGTGTTTACACTTAGAATTATTTTAGACCTCATAATGTGGCAATCTTATTTTATAACCTTGAAATGTTGATCCTTCAATTAAATTATGATCAGGTGTGTCAGCAGGTCAATTCGGGTGAGTTTTGGATTTTTTGGACCTCGTTTGAAACATGCTTGGGAGTCTAAAATAGTGGATCGATGCGATCTCGATGCATCGCGTTGCCTATCGTGTTGATAGATATTTTTCCCCAGATCTCAGTGCAAATTCCAATGAGCTGACATGCTCTCGATGCATCATGTCAGCCATCACATCGACCCCATTGACACAACATGTCGGTCTGCACTTCGCTGGGTATATTTTTAGTAATTAAAAGTCCGCATTTAGAGGGGATTTTAGGTCATTTTCCCACATCTATTTAGTGCCAAAAACACAAGATTTATCACTCCTAAAGGTAAAATCCATTAACTATCCATAAACCCTCTTAAGAACAAACCCTAACCCCTCAAATTAAGGATTCAAGTCACAAGAAATTCACCATAACCTTCAGAGAATTGATTACGAAGGTATGTTGGGTGTTCATCCAAGGGTTTTCTTCCACCCTTGGAGTTCAAGAACCTCTTGTAAAATTTCAAGATGATTGTTTCCATGAATTCCATATTAAGTTAAATTGTATTCATGATTATGATTTTTATTTGGGTTCTAACCCATGATTAATTACAAAATTCATGTGAATTAAATAGCATATATGTAGTATTATGTAGTTTCATGTTGGAAACCCTTGAATTTGTGAGTTTGGAATTGTGATCATGATGCTTGTATGTTGACTAGTATTATGTTCATAAACTATTCCTCTCTCCAAGTGTTTGATAATATATTCATGTGATTTGAGAAGTGAAATCTTATCATGTTAGCATGTATACAAGTTTATACCATGCAAGTGCTTGATAAAATGCCCCAAAGAATGAATTGTGACAAAGTGTCAAGTTATCATGCTTTCAAGATTGTGCTATGATTTATAATTTACGTAATCGAGTCTTGGGGGTATCTAATGCCCAGTAATCTAGCTGTTTACCAAGAGTTACAGTAGTTATAGAATAATATTAGTAGTGTCATGAATAATAGTACTCAGTCCAGTTCATTCAGTTAACAGAACTCAGTGAACTTAGTTCAGTTCAGTTAGACAATACGATCAGTAATAGTTCAGTCAAGCCTAGAACAGTCTAGAAATTAGTTCAGTGTCTATTCAGTTGGAAGTAGGAATCAGCACCGAGCGAACCCAGGGATGGGGGGCATTCCTGTCAGAAAAGAGTTTGACCCTTAGTAGCAATCCCTGCCTTGCAGAACTACGTAGCCCGCGTAGGTTGAGATATATTCCTGCCAGACTAGTGTTGATACATCTCGTACAAGTTTTCCTACCATAGAAGGTTGATGAAATGTCTTGCTTCCAGAGAGGGTTAACTCACAACCATTATTAGTATCCCTTGGCAAGGTGCTAACACCCTTCCAACTAGGGTCATAGGTTGGACCCCAAATCAGCTCAGAATCTGGGTATGTATGTTAGATGAACTCTCTCATAGTTACAGTTTTAGTTTTAGACTCAGCATAAAACCTCAATTCAGTTTCAGAACCAGGACTGTCAGGTACAGTCACCCAGCTCAGCACAGAACTCAGTTCAGTTCCACAGAATCAGGATTGTCAGAAATAGTCACCTAGTAATAAGTAATTTAGTTATCAGTGATCTCAGTTTTAGTATTAGTAGATTTATATGCAGCATTGTATAGTTAGTAATTACAACAGTTTCAGATATACATGTACTCTCGTTCAGTTATATTCATATTATTCGATCAGTCATTATTTATGCATATGAACCCATGAATATTAGCATACCTCACTTACCATACCAGTAAATTCAAAGTACTGAAGCAGACTTTCTTTTGCGCTATGATGTCTTATATCATAGGTTCAGACACACGGGTTCCTGACCGTACTTAGCAGCCCAGATTTTTAGCAACAGATATAGTGGTGAGTCCTGATAGTCTGAGGACAGAGTTATCATTTCAATATTTTAGTATTTAGTACATTCAGTAGTTGGACTTAGTTGGGGACTTGTCCCATCAACTCCATATCCGAACAGTTAGATGCTATCAGACTAGAATATTTCAGACAGATGTTTAGTTTTCAGTATTTATTTATTAGTATTCAACATTTGTTTTTCAGTGATGAACTTTATGGAAACTTTAGCCTAAATTCTGCATTTATTTCAGTAATATTATACAGTGCTCACAGCAGGTACCAATCATGGGTTAGCTTGTGGTCCTTCGAGATTATGAGTACCGTGTGACGTCCGAGGTGCAGACTCAAGGAGTTTCATTAAATTATTTAGCACACATTCCCATTCACTAAAACATGAAACACATTTAGGCATACACCATTGATATCATCATACCAACTACTCTTGCAAGGTAACATTAACATGCCAAAACAATTATCATAGCTTGGGGAAATTCACAAACTTCTTGGTTATATTATACATTAGCTTGAGGAATCGCACAACCTCATATGTTCAATTCAAGATCATTATGCTTCATTAACTCTTTACATTATAAAATAGTTCAAGCATAATACAATGTTCATACTTTTCATATACAAAACAAATTTCACAAAGATGTTGAGGTCATTACCAATTCAACTGTCATCATTTGACAAATTTGTGGAATTCACAATCCCCTAGTTTATTCACCATACCTATGAATCAATTATTTTTGAAACCACTCTCTAAACATAACCAATGCATATAAAAACATGAAGCATCACATAAAAAAAAATCATGCAAAACCCTCAACCAATGTTCAAAACCAATATCAAAATTGTATGAATAATACTTTAAAACTCATGCTTTTAGCAAAGTAGCAATTTGGGAAGACTAACATGCCTAAAATACCCAATATTATGGAAAGAATTCAACCCTTGAAGCTTTACTTGACCCACTTCTTGGAAACTATAAGTATGGATGATTGAGAGACTTGACAAAGAAGAAAGAGTGTTTGAAGTGTGTTATCGATGAAAAATAGGTCCCTAAGTATGTTTATAGGTTGTGGGTTATTATTAGGATAAGAGGAGAATGTCTAAAATACCCTCATTAAAAGCTAGAAAAATAAACTATCAGTCATTACGGGTCTCATAATGACTCGTCATGACTCATCTCCATGAGTTATCATTAGGACAGCGTCACCATACACACACACACTGTTGATCTTACAAATCATATATCATGGGTTGTAATGGGACCCTATTGTCACGAGCCTATTTTTAGCCGCGTGAGGACAGCTTAACACTCTCAATATCGATGCTAAACTCAGTCCTAACCCAGCTCGAAATCAGTCCCCAAGAACGTTTGAACACTCACACAAACACGTAAGGAAAATAGAAAAGGAAGACACTCGATTTGGGAGGCCCAAAGAGCCAATTTTCTTATATATTTCTTGAGTAAAAACAAGTATATGATATCTGCCCAAGAGGGCCTTACAAGATATATATAATGTCCCTTAGTCAAGGGGTACAATCAATGCTAGTCAACATTTCTATATTTGGCCATGCAATCCATGCACTAGTGAAAGGCCTTTGTCTAGCAACCTGATTTTTCTGTGCAGTCTCTGTTCAGCAGCTGGTCAAGGCTCCAAAGCCCCATAAATGTTGACCCGAGCTTGTAATTTGACCTCCCAAAGATGCCTCCACGTTGGCCTTGTAAATAGACATTGTGGAAGCCCCGTCGGGCTCCGAAATAAGCCCGAAATGCTCGAAATTATGCCCAAAACGTGATGATTTAATGGGTAGTGACACGGGGCATCACACTCTCCCCCATCTGATTTAGCGACGACCGCGACGCCACATAGCTTCAAGTATTTGTGGACTTGCTCCTTGAACGGCCATAAGTCCTCATATTTTTCCCACGATCCCTCCTCGGGCGATTGCCCCTTCCAATGGACTAAGAATTGGGCACTTGAATTGCCCCAACCTTTTCCTCGAACTAATTGATGATCAATTATGTCCTCAATTTGCTTATCCATGGCAGCGGACGTCATGAAGATTTGGGCCCGACTAGACTTACCCCGCTCCACGTCTTTCTTGTCTTCGAAATACGGTTTTAATTTGCATGCATGGAAGATGGGATAAATCTTTAAATGCGATGGCATGTCCAGATTATATGAAATTTTGCCAACCTTGGCAACAATCTCGAATGGACCCTCGTACCTTCAGATCAAACTTTGATTGATGCTCCTCAACGACTTAAATTGCCTCGGATTGAGCTTGACCATCACTTTGTCTCCAATCCGGTAGTGGACTGGACGACGACTGCGATCAGCGAATTTCTTCATTTTGCGGGATGCTTTATCAAGATACGACCTTGCCATATCGACTTGTTCCTCCCAAGCCTTTTCCATATGATAAGCACCCGGATTCCTCATTCCGGCGTTAACCGGTAAGGATTGTGGAATGTTTGGTTGCTGCCCCGTTGCAAGTTCGAATGGACTACGACCTGCTGCCTCACTCCGTTACAAATTGTATGAGAATTGGGCCGTGTCGAGCAACCGTGACCAGTCCCTTTGATTTTCACTAACAAAGTGCCTCAAGTAGCACTCGAGTAACCCATTTACTTGCTCCATTTGTTCGTCGGTTTGGGTATGGAAGCTGGTTGAAAAGTGCAGCTCCGACCCCAACAAACTGAATAGCTCCTTCCAAAATGCTCCAATGAATTGCGGGTCTCGATCACTAATGATATACCTAGGCATGCCCCAAAGTTTAACTACATCTTTAAGAAACAATCAGGCTGCCTCCTTGGCTTTGCAATTCGGTGTGGCAGCTGAGAATGTTGCATATTTGGAGAAGCGATCAATGATGACCATGATTGTTCCGCAACCCTCTGAGTTAGGCAAACATGTGATAAAATCCATGGTGACACTGTCCCATGGTTTCTCCGCGGTGGGCCGCGGCTCAAGTAATCCACCGGGCGCCTTGTGTTCCACCTTGTCTTGTTGGCAAACAAGGAAAGTGCGAACATATACCTCTATATCGTCCCTCATGCGAGGCCAATAATAAGCTGCTTCTAACAAAGTCATGGTGCGTTTCTGTCCCGGATGACCAGCCCACGTAGTGTCATGGCCCTCCTTGATCAACAAGCGCCTAAGATTTTTCCATCTAGTCACATATACTCGCCTTCCGGTGGTGTATAATAGTCCTTCCTCTTCCCAAAACTTTTGGGTCTTGCCTTTGCGCACCAAATCAAGAAGTTGTTTGGCAACGGGATCATGTTCCATCCCTTCCTTGATGGTATCCAGCACACCACAGCTGGTCGTGCTTAATAGTGTCGCCAAAACAGCCTTGCGACTCAATGCATCGGCAACAACGTTTGCCTTTCCCGATTTATACTCCAATGAGTAATCAAACTCCACCGAGAAATCTTGCCATCAAGCCTGCTTTGGCGAGAGTTTCTTTTGTGATTGGAAGCAGCTGGTCGCTACATTATCCGTCTTAACGATGAAATGAGCTCCCAACAAATAATGACGCCATGTCCTTAGGCAATGGACAATGGCCGTCATCTCCTTTTCATGGACTGTGTAGCGCCACTCCGCATCATTTAATTTTCTGCTTTCAAATGCTATCGGATGGCCCTCTTGCATTAGGACACCACCAATAGCAAAGTCGGATGCATCCGTTTGCACCTCAAACAGTTTCGTGAAATCTGGTAAAGCCAAAACCAGTTCCTTGATGATGACTGCCTTGAGGTTGTTGAATACCCCTTGACACAAACTATTCCACTCCCAAACATGATTCTTCTTCAATAAATCCATGAGAGAAGCAGCAATATCCGAGTATCCAAGAATAAATCTCCGGTAATAATTAGCAAGGCCAAGGAAGGACCTCAATTCGGGTACCTTCGTTGGAACCTCCCAATCCCGGATCGCCTCAACTTTGTCGCTATCCATTTAAATCTTCCCTAGGCTGATCGTATGGCCCAAGAATTGCACCTTCGGCTGTGCAAAAGTGTACTTCTCCCTTTTGACGCATAGCTCATTTTCCCGCAGCACATTAAACACGATTTGAAGGTATCTAACATGCTCCTCCATTAAGCTACTATAAACAACAATGTCGTCCAAGTATATGACCACGAATTGATCCAAGTATGGATGGAAGATCTTGTTCATTAGTGTGCAAAATGTGGCTGGTGCGTTGGTCAGTCCAAAAGGCATGACCAGCCACTCATAGGACCCGTAACGAGTCACACAAGTCGTCTTGGCTTCATCTCCTTCGGTTATGCGAACTTGATAATAGCCCTTCCTCAAATCCATCTTTGTGAACACTTTGGCTTGCACCAAACGATCGAACAAATCAGCTATCAAAGGAATGGGATATTTATTTTTCACCGTGACTTTGTTGAGAGCACGATAATCAATACACAACCGCAATGTCCCTTCCTTCTTCTTTTGAAATAAGAACGGAGCTCCAAAGGGTGCCTTAGATGGTCGGATATGGCCTGATTCCAGCAGCTCCTTGAGTTGTTTTCTAAGTTCCTCAAGATCCGAAGGCGACATTCGATATGGGGTCATAGCTGGTGGCTTTGCCCCGGGTACTAGCTCGATCTCGTGATCAACTTCCCTTCGTGGAGGTAACCGTTTGGGAAGCTTCTCCAACATTACATCTTTGTTCTCTTCAAGAACACGTTGGACACATGAGGGTACTAATTCAGCTTCTTGGCAGTCAACGATCTCCATCAATGTTACAAGAAACGTTGGTTCTCCCTTTTTGAAACCTTGAACAAGCTGCATCGCCGACAAACGTGTGCCACTTTGAGCGACACGAATAAGTGGAACAATGCAAGAACCACCCTCATCACAGATGGCTAGCTGGTTGAGACGTGGCAAAATGAACGCGTTAATCTCATACCATAAATCAAGCCCCAATACAATATCAAAGACATCCATCGGAACAACCAAAAAGTTCGTTTCTCCCTTCCAACCTCCCAAGGTGAGACTCGCCCGAGGAGCGAGGCCATTGACATTGGTAGGGAGACAATTGACGGTCTTTAACATGGAATCACTGGTCACGAACGCAAGGCCAAGTTCTTTAGCCTTTTCCTCCGTAACAAAGTTATGCGGTGTCCACCATAATGTGGACTGCTCGGCCATTCACCTCTCCATCAATAAATAATGACTCTCGAGCTTTAACACTATGCTTATTTGCAGCAAGGGCAGCAAGCGTCATGTGGTTGGACAAAGCCATATGGTTGAACAAACCCACGGCATGTCTCTTTTCTTTCTCTGAATTGGCAGTTTGTGCTTCTTGCTCCCCAGAAACCCCGGCTTGCGCACTAGCTTGATCCTTCCGTGTTGTTGCTATCATCGCTCCCAGCTTACTCAATGAAGGACAAGATCTCGCAAAGTGAGATGTATCCCCGCAAAGGTAGCATCCACTATCGTGGTTAGCTACACCTTTCTTCTTCTCTTCGTAGTTCTTGCGGAATGACGATAGCTGGTTGCGTTCGCCTTTGAACTGACGATTTTTGTTGGGAATAGACTTTCCTTTTCCCTTGTCCCCACGATCTCCCTTGGCAGCAACAGGCTTGTTTCGACTATCCTTCGCCTTGACATAATCGGCATGAAAATCAGTCAGGGATTCCGCCACTTTAATGGCCTCATCCACGGTCTTGACTTTACGCCTCCTCAACTCTTGTTTGCCCAATTTTGGAGGCCATCAAGGAAGAAGAATAGCAAATCCTCACTGCTGAAACTCGTCACAAGAAGTGAGAGCTTCATAAACTCCCTCACGTAGTTGTGAATGGAAGAAGTTTGTTTAAGTTCCCTCAACTTCCGTCGAGCTTCATCTACAACGTTTTGAGGGTAAAATTGCTCCTTCAACTCATCCTTAAACTGATCCCAATCAGCTATGGTGCAAAGACCCCTCTCCATGTCTACTTTTTTCCTACGCCACCACAACATTGCGATGTCACTAAAGTACATGGTTGCAATTTGGATCCTTGCTGCCCCATCAATAATCTTGACGTGCTCAAAATACGACTCCAATTACCATATGAAATTTTCTACGTCTTGAGCGTTCCTTTCACCCTTAAACACGTTGGGTTTAGGAGCCTCAATACGAGCATCATGGTAAGCCACGGAACCATGATTTCCACCAACACGGGCTGCTTCCAGTTGTTTCTTTAAATCAGCAACTTCCTCCTGCAAAACGGACTGCCCTAACATCACCTCAGACAGTTTTGACCCAAACTCCTCGTGTAGCGCCGATAATGCTTCCGTGAGCTTGAGTTCCAAGCTGGTCAGCCCCTCCTTGTGCTCTTCATTTTGCTTGAACAAGTTGGCCTTGACTTCATCCAACCCTTCAAGAGCAGTAGCCTCAAGGGTACCAACGTTGGATTCAAGGGTCTTGAAGCGATGGCCCAAAACCGCTAAGCCAGCCTTCGTGCTAACGATTCTCTCATCGAGAGAGCCGGATGCTGAACCTTCACCATCTTCCACATTTGTGATAGCCTCACTAACTGGAAGTTGGGCCTCATCCTTGTTCCTATTCTTGTAACGTTTTCTGGTCTTGGTTTTGCCCAAATTGTCTCCGCCGTGAACCTCCTCGTCGTCGTCGTATGCCATGTTCAAAGTTCTGCTCTGATACCACTTGTCACGAGCCTATTTTTAGCCGCATGCGGACAGCTTAACACTCTCAATATCGATGCTAAACTCCGTCCTAACCCAGCTCGAAATCAGTCCCCAAGAATGTTTGAACACTCACACAAACACGTAAGGAAAATAGAAAAGGAAGACACTCGATTTAGGAGGCTCGAAGAGCCAATTTTCTTATATATTTCTTGAGTAAAAACAAGTATATGATATATGCCCAAGAGGGCCTTACAAGATATATATAATGTCCCTTAGTCAAGGGGTACAATCAATGCTAGTCAACATTTCTATATTTGGCCATGCAATCCATGCACTAGTGAAAGGCCTTTGTCTAGCAACCTGATTTTTCTGTGCAGTCTCTATTCAGCAGCTGGTCAAGGCTCCAAAGCCCCATAAATGTTGACCCGAACTTGTAATTTGACCTCCCAAAGATGCCTCCACGTTGGCCTTGTAAATAGACGTTGTGGAAGCCCCGTCTGGCTCCGAAATGCGCCCGAAATGCTCGGAATTATGCCCAAAACGTGATGAATTTAATGGGTAGTGACGCGGGGCGTCACACTATGCCTCATAGGGTCCACTCATAGTCAGGGTGATAGTAGAAGTGATAGAAAAAATATTGTGTAAGTTGCATGCTGTGCAAGGTTAGCTCATACCTATATTTCGGGAAGGTAATGATACAGTGGAACTACAATAGACCAAGGATTACCACCAATTCATAGACCTACTAGCTAACATCAGGAGATATATAAACATAGATAAAATAAAGATTCCTGATCTTAGAATTAGGGCATACAAAATAAAGAAGTTACAATAGAGAGCAACAACTATTGGCATACAAGAAAGAAATAGATGCATAGATGCATATCATAAAAGGAAGCACAAGGGGTCCCAATAATTATATTCCCATGGGGTGCCAGAGTAGTACCAAGCACAATAAGAAGGATTTTTGTTAATACCTAGACAAAGAAGATGTCCTAAACCTATCTAGATGCTCTAGCTAGCAAAAACTTCACCACAAAAAGGGGTAGAGAGAGATTTCCATTGTAAGACACCGGATCTACTTTGGTCTTTCAAGCATATGTCGATCCAAAATCGACAATCAAAAATGAGTGTGGATGTTAGTGACAGTGGAGAAAAAGTGTTGGTTTGTAAAATAGGAATGCTAGAGAGGAGTTTACATTAGGTTACAAATCGATATGTTGGCACCTTGAATCTTTAGTCCTGTGGGGTTAAACCTTGACCACCTGTAAAGTTCTTGAGCTCAGAGATGGTTAGAAACACAAATGAATAGAGATAATTTTCCAGGGTCAAGGATGATAGATAGAGCTAGAAGAAATATTGATGAAGAAGGATCAAGTCGACGAATCACCCAGAGAAAGAAGAAGAGGAATCAACGGAATAAACTTGGGGGAAATATTGTTCTAGTGTGGCGGTAGATGGAGAAGAAGGATTTTTATATATTTTTAGAGTAGAGTGTACTCTTGTCCAAAGAGGGAGTTTTATATATTTTTAGGCAACCTTTCATATTTCTATGTTTGGACCAAGTCTTCATATAGACCATGGGTCAACAATGTAAAATTTTTGGTTTTCTTACTTTGCTTTGAATAAATGGTTCATCTTTTAATGTGAAACAAGAAAATAGAAACAACATAGGAATTAAAGATACAAAATAAAGAAAGATAGACACAATTAGATTCAAACAATCAAAAGATGTAATGGTGAAACTAACCAAAACACCCCTTAATTGGGAACTAAAAGCACCTAATCTATTAGAATCCTCAAGAAGGTAGTAACCTTACTTGCAAATCCTAGGACAATTATTGAAAATCAACAAAGGGCTTTCAAGCTCTCAAAGAAGGCACAAATATTTCCCAAAACTAGTAGTTCAACCCTAATAACTAACTATTTCTACTAAGGCCTAAAATAAATAAAGAAAGACAAAATTGCCCTTCCTTTATATTACAAGCTAATTTAAAGGTAGACACTTAGAATGTTAAATATCTTCAAGTCATCCATATAGGAACCTTCCAAAGATTCCATCTTCATCCATAAATCTTGAAATGCTTGAAGGTCCTTAGCTTGACTTCTTGGGAAAGGCCTTCTTGAATTAACATCACTTTGATGTACATCACTCTCTCCTTCTTCAAAAGAATTCATCCTCGAATTTGCTAATCCTATATAAAAAAGAGATAAATCACCAACATTAAAAACATTATGGACCAAATACTCACTTGGTACGTCCACTTTGTAAGCATTATCTCTAATCTTTTCAAGCACGTGAAAAGGTCCATCTCCTCTTGGCATAATATTGTTCTTCCTTTTGCTTAGAAACCTCTCTTTTCTAAAGTGAACCCATACCCAATCACCGGGTACGAAGGTAACTTTTTTCCATCCTTTGTTGGCTCTTTTGGTTGCATCTTTGTTGGCCTTCTCAATTCACATTCTTACTTTCTCATGGATGATCTTCATAACTTTTGTCTTAGCTTTTGCATGTACACTCACAATAACATCTTTGGGAAAAGGATTTAAATCCAATAGAGTCGAGGGATTAAAACCATAAACACACTCAAAAGGCATTATACCAATAGATCTATGAATAGTTCTATTATATGCAAACTCAATCAATGGCAATTGATCCTCCCAAGAAGTTAACTTCCTTTAACCATAGCTCTAAGCATGTTACCTAAAGTTCTATTAACTACCTCAGTTTGACCATCCGTTTGACGATGACAAGAAGTATAAAATAGCAATTTGGTTCCCAAATTTCCCCACAAACACCTCCAAAAATGACTAAGAAATTTTGAATCTCTACCACTAACAATTGTTTGGGGAACACCATGCAATTTCATCACATTATGAATAAATAAAGTAGTAACTTGAGATGCATTATCACTTTTATGACAAGCAATAAAGTGAGCCATTTTTTAAAATCTATCCACACTAACAAAGATGCTATCCTTACCACTCTTAGTCTTAGGGAGGCCAAAAACAAAAGACATGGAAATATCTAGCCAAGGACCGATAGGAATAGGTATAGGGTATACAAACCATGGGGTTGGGTACAAGATTTATCATGCTTACAATCCAAACACCTAGAATAAATTCTTTCCACATCTCTTATCATTTTAGGCCAAAAGAAATGTTCACTAAGAATAGCTAAGGTTTTTGACATTCCAAAATGACACATCAAACCTCCATTGTATGCCTCTTTCACCAATAACTCTCTCCATGAAGACATAGGCACACAAAGTTTTCCATTTCCTAACAAGTAGCCCTCTTTTAATTCAAATCTAGGAGTTCTAACTTCATTTTCCTCCATAACAACTTGCACACACATATTCAAGCTCACTTGACACTCTCCAAAAACTTTTCCAGAATCATCATCATTAGAATATAACTCCTTTAAACTCTTAAAAACCATCAACCTAGACATCAAGGTATTCATCAATACATATCTTCTAGATAAAGCATCTGCCATAATATTCTCTTTACCTTGATTATAATTAATCACATATGGAAAAGACTCAATGAACTTTATCCGCTTGACATGCCTCTTATTAATCTTATTTTGGACCCTAATATACTTTAAAACCTCATGATAGGTTCTAATCACGAACTCCTTATGCCACAAATAATGTTTGTAATTTGCTAAAGCTCTCACCAAGGCATATTGTTCCTTATCATAGGTAGTGTATTTCAATGGAGCTCCTATTAATTTCTCACTAAAATAAGCGATGGATTTACCTTCTTGCATTAAGACCGAACCAATGCCTACTCCACTAGCATCACACTCAATTTCAAACATCTTCTCAAAGTTGGGAAGTTCAAGTAATGGAGTGGAACTAAGTTTCTCTTTCAAGATTCTAAAGGCATTCTCTTGTTTTCTACCTCAAATGAAAGACTTATTCTTCTTAGTGATCTCAGTTAGAGGAGCGGCTAAGGATCTAAAACTCTTCACAAATCTCCTATAAAAACTTGCCAACCCATGGAAGCTTCTAACATCACTAATGGACGTTGGATTTGGCCAACTTTTAATAGTCTCTTCCTTTTTATCATCCACCTCAACTCCTCTTGAACTTACAATAAAGCCAAGGAAAAAAAAACACGGTCCACACAAAAAGAACACTTTTTAAAATTCACATACAACTTTTCATTTCTCAACACATCAAATATCATTCTCAAATATTGCACATTATCATCCAAACACTTACTATAAACCAAAATATCATCAAAATAAACCATAACAAAATTATTAATAAATGACTTAAGCACATGGTTCATTAATCGCATAAAAGTGCTTGGTGCATTGATTAGCCCAAAAGGCATCACCGTCTACTCATATAATCCAAACTTAGTTTTGAAAGCGGTTTTCCATTAATCTCTGAATTTCATTCAAATTTGATGGTGTCTGCTTCTCAAATCAATTTTATAGAATAAGGTAGAACCACACAATTCTTCTAGCATATCATCAAGTCTAGGAATGGGATATCGATATTTTACCATAATTTTATTAATGGCATGATAATCTATACACATCTTCTATGTCCCATCCTTTTTGGGTACTAGAATTACAGGCACCGCACATGGACTTAAACTATCTCTCACCAAAACTTTATTCATAAGTTCCTCCACTTATCTTTGAAATTCTTTGGTCTCTTGAGGATTTCTCCTATAATCCGCTTTGTTGGGTATTTGAGAACCCGGCAAAAAGTCAGTTTCATGTTTTATTCCTCTCAAAGGAGGCAACCCACTTGGTATTTTTTTCGAAAATAGATCTTCATAATTTTGTAACAAATAAGAGACAACACTTGGCAAAGATAAAGAGGTTAGTTCATTGTTAGAAAGAAAAGAATAACCTTTCAGTTTAATAAATATGACTTGAGTAGCATTGTCAATGTTTAGCTCGTTCATACTCTCTTGATTTTGCAAAATCATGCATATTTTTTTTGTTTTTCTTGCTAACCTTTTTTTTTGTGATAACTCATTCTCACTTGATCTCTCAATCTCTCCTTTTCCCTCTCTTGAGTTATCATTTTTTGCTCCCTTACTCCTCTCTTTCTTTTGTCTCTCAAGTTTTCTTTCAACTCTCCCATTTTTCTATATTCCTCACTCACTTGAAAAGGAGAAAGTGGGTTAAGAATGTGCTTTTTATCATTCTTAACAAATATATATTTATTTGACCTCCCATCATGTTTATCCCCCACATCATATTCCCATGGCCTTCCCAACAATAAATGATAAGCTTGCATTGGTGCAATATCACAAAGCACTTCATCATGATAACTTCTAACCTTGAATTTTATCAACACTCTCTTGGTCACCTTGATTTCACCACATTCGTTGAACCATTGCAATCTATAAGGTTTTGGATGCCTTCTTTTTGGAAGTTTCAATTGTTCAACCATAGATACTCTAGCAATATTGACACGACTTCTACTATCAATGATAAGGAAACATAATTATTCTTGAACTCTACACCAATTATGAAATAAGTTCTCTCTTTGATCAAGATCCTCCCTTTCTAGAGCACTCATACTTCTTCTCACAACAAGAACAAGCTTCCCATCATCATTAATTTCTTCTCCATCACCTTTTTCCATAAACTCATCACTACTATCATCCTCCACGTGATAATCTTTAGATTCATCTTTGGTTTGATAACCACCATTATTCAATGCAATGATAGTTCTTCTATTTGGACACTCATTTACTTTATGACTATATCCTTGATATTTAAAAAACTTTATTATAGATGGAGTTTTAAGTTCAGATTTGTTACCTTCATCCTTGTAGTCCGCCATTGGTTTGCCTTTGTCCAAGTTGGATTTCAATCTTACTTTGCACATTTGGATTTGACCTAAGTAGGAGATGATTTCCAAGCTTCCTTATTTTTAGCCCATGAAGAAGAACAAGATTACACCTATGACTTGTTTTCCTTTTGATGATCCTCCACCTTGAGTGCCATTTGATAAGCTTCATATAAAGTAGAAAGATAATGCAATTCCAATGGTTTCCTTACCTCTTTATTTAAGACTGAGATAAATCTTTCCATAATCTTCACCTCTTTATCATTGACATTAGCTCGAAGCCTAGTATGCTCTAGAATAATACTCTTCCACACTCTTACTTCCTTGTTGAAGATTGTAATATTTCTTGAGCGTATTTTGCTCATAATCTTAACCCACAAACCTTTCTCTCATACACCTTTTCATGTCATTCCAACTTGTAACAAAGTCTCTATTCACCAAAGCATCTCTTTCAATTTTCTCCCACCTTGTAGAAGTAAAACCCTCAAGGTGACTTATAGCATAATTCACCTTTTTAACATCACTCACATTGTTGAGACTATATTTCCTTTCAAGTTTCACAATCCAATCAAGATTTCTTCTATTATATTCTCTTCCATCAATTGGATACCACCCTCTATTTCCCCCTCTTTTTGCACTCCGACCTAACCTCTCTTGTTGAACTTGATCATTGGCTCCATAATCATAATTATCACCATCAAAAGAATTATGCTCTTCAAGGTTATTTTGGGCTCTCACTTGATTTCTATTGGCTTGTGGTGGAAGATTTTTTTTTTGGTTCCCCCCCCCCCCCCCCCTTGAAAATATTGCTTGATTGCAAAATTTTGGTAAAGTAGCATTAGGAGAGAGGGTATCTTGCACCACCATGTGGGATGTAGTTGTATCAAGAAAAGTCTTACTTAATCCCTCATCATGTTGACCAATGGTATTGAAAACCTCAAGTGGTTACTTTGCTATTTCTTGATTTCTCACCCTTCTATCCACATCTTCCAATTTTCCCTTCATTTCTTCCAGTAGCTTTTGAAGAAAAATTTCCATTTTGCTAGAGGATTCTCCCTCTAATTTAGTCATTGTACCTATAAAATAAATAAAAAGTTAGTAGAAAGAGTTCCTCCCCACTCACTCACATGATGTTTTCCTCTTTTTGTCACTCACACTCATGTATCACTCTAAGGGCACTCTCAAATGAACTCACCTCACTCTTTCTTGTTACCACTCTTGAATAACCTAAGGTTGAGATTCAACACCGTCAAATAATTCAAAAGTAGTATTACTTCTTCGGGATGGAGTGGAGTTTTTGTAATCAAGAACAGACAATTAAAACTAACGGACAAGGAAACAAATAAGTATACAATGAAATGAAAGAAAATAAAAAAGCACAAAAAAAATTGACACGAATATATTAAATGGACACAAACTTGTTTAAGATTAAGTATGAATTAATACTCAAAGCAAACTAGCTAGAATTAACAAGAAAAGAAGAAACAAGTTTGAAAGATTTGAACTATTTTATAATTATCAAATTCATCCTCTTCAATACCCAAACAAATGAGCTCAAATTTGAGATATAACTTCCAAAGAACTTTACCAACAATTTCTTCAGCCAAACACCAAGTCAACAAAACCCATTTTCAAGTTTATTCTTCAACATGACTTTCAATTTTTTTTATTATGTATTTTTTTGATTTTTTTTCAACTAGAAAACATGTAACTCAAGGAATAATATCAAACAACATTCAATCAAATTATTTTTTTTTTTTTGAAAATATCAAAATCCCAAGACTTAGGTTTGTGAAAACAAATCTAATCCAAGCTCTGATACCAATTTGATATGAAACAAGAAAATAGAAGCAAGATAAGAATTAAAGATATAAAATAAAGAAATATAGATACAATTAGATTCAAATAATCAAAAGATGTAATGGTGAAACTAACCAAAACACCCCTTAATTGGGAACTAAAAGCACCTAATCTATTAGAATCCTCAAGAAGGTAGTAACCTTACTTGCAAATCCTAGGACAATTGTTGAAAATCAACAAAGGTCTTTCAAGCTCTCAAAGGAGACACAAATATTCAATATTTCAAAAACTAGTATTTCAACCCTAATAGCTAACTATTTATACTAAGGGCTAAAAGAAATAAAGAAAGACCAAATTGCCCTTCATTTAAATTACAAGCTAATTTAAAGGTAGACACTTAGAATTTTAAATATCTTCAAGTCATCCATATTGGAACCTTCCAAAGATTCCATCTTCACCCATAAAGCTTGAAATGCTTGAAGGTCCTTAGCTTGACTTCTTATGAAAGGCCTTCTTGAATTAGCATCACTTTGATGTACATCATCTTTGGACCGACAATTTTACGTAAAAAATGGTATAAAGTTGGCTGGATAAAAATAAGGAAAAATAACAAAAAGTTGCATACTTAAGACTATAATTATAATAAATAGCAACACTTTTTCAAAATTATAGTTTATAGCAAGAGTAGCATTATTTTGCCCATAAATTTCAAACACCCATATTTTACTCCCTCTCTCCTATTTTCACTTTATTACTTTACCTCTATCCTATTTTCACTCCATTACTTTACCTCTCTCCTATTTTTCCTCCATTACTTCACTCCCTCAAAAAAGACGTTTTACAATGAGTTTTCAATAATAAAATCAAAATCAAATCAACTGAAGATTTTTATCTTCATGAGCTTCAAAAATTCAAAATAAATCATCAATGGTGTTACAGGTATTGAATACAAAAATTATTTTCGTATATCAATTTCAGTAACTTAAAATAATTTAATGTTGTTTGATATCGTTTTTATGTCTTTAATCATTTTTTCGATAATTTTTTTCCTGCAAATAATTTTTTGAATATTTCGTATATGAATTTTAAAAAATAAAGGCGACTGTACTATTTCATTGAATTGGATGAAAATCAAATTGATCGGGTTATTGTTTGTTCAAACTCGATTTTGATATGTTAAATAGACAAGTTTTTTTTTTAATTTCATCAAAATGTATAGTCGATTAATCTGTCTGGAGATTCGGAATAGTGAAATTGTAGTCTACTAATTTTTATTTATATATATTATTTGCGTTTGTAGATGCTGATTATATTTGTATATTTATAGCTTTGTTTGTATATCTTAATGTGTAAATATATATTACCAGTTTATTCATTTATTGTAATTTATTTGAATATTTTCTATGAATTTGTGTATTTTATAAATAAATTATCTATTATGTTAACATTTGTATAATTAGAATTATGTTGTATATTTTTATTGCAGTTTTGACTTAATGATTATATGTGTAATTAAAATTGTTATATTTTTTAATTTATTATTTTTATAACATTTTTTATGTGAAAGGATTGACAATGGGAATCGTTCTTATTCTTGTGAAGTACTCTGAGAGATTAACATATGAACAACATTATGAAGAACATATAACTGACGCTATGTTCTTCACCACAAATGCATCCGATAGAGCAGAGCAAACTCGTATACATAATGACATGGGTTTTAAGGTATATTCATATCTTTGTTTGAAAAATACATATATAGATACCTATTTGTATTTGCAATTATAATTAACTACTTAATTTTATTTGTATTTGCTAAATATGTGATCAATACATGCGGTTACCTATATGTATATGTTAATACATATACAGTTTTTTATATGTATTTGTAATTTCTATTTGAAATAGTATTGAAAACTAAAAAGTACAAATATTATACAATAATTGAAAACAAGATAAAATATGCAACATAAAGCTAAGGTCAAAATCTTCCATTCAATTCAATATAGTACGAATCTTCAAAATACAATAACATAACATAACTGTCAAATACTACGCCACTACATCACTATCAACGTAGAGATGAATTTTATCAAATTTAAAATACAAGAAAATCATTGATGTTTTCTGTAGAAAATTTAAAATTCTTTCTATGCAGGACTACACAAGCATGTACACATGGTATATCGTCCAATTGAAATGTATTACAAAAATATTTTTTTCTTGAGGCAAATAATAAAATGATTCTCTTTGTCATGTACTGTATAGACATACTTAGGGCTGTGCAGATTTCAGTTCAAAATTTTAACCCAAATCGATAATTTATTTATTGGGTTAACAGTTCAGTTTTTAAACTTATCGGTTCCGGTGACAGTTTTAAATTTCTCATTAATGGGTTATCGATTCAGGTGGCGATTTTCTTAAAATTTATATCGGGCCACCCGATAAACCGATAGTCAAATAGAGGCCTATATATAATTTTCATTTCTAAGTCTATTACCCACCGCCCATCCCAATTAAATCGCATTTCCTAAGCCCAGTAGCCCACCGTCATTACTTACCCTAGAGACTTAGGTTTACTCATTACATATTTCATTTTTGAATTTTTACTACGCCTCTCACTCTCTCTGTCTCTCAACAAACTGATAGTATCAGTAGACCTAAAAGTCGATAATCAAGGCTCTTGTTGTTGCGCTCACAGGTAATAATTTTTCTCTTCTTACTTCTCAATCTTACTTTAAAGATTTGAAGTCTAAAATTCTTCTGCTTCATCTTCAATTCTGTCCAATTTCTAACCTATAATATATTCTTATACAAAGCTTGGCTTGATCCACACAAGGGTGGCCTATATATTCTAATTTCCAATTCACTATTTTTTTTCTTTCTGCTGTACGTGTAGAGATTGTACTTGATGATTTAAACTGATTTTAGTATTATTGATGTGTGGTTGCTTGAATTTAGTAGTTCTTGATGTAAAAATATGGTCTTTTTATATTTTTGTTATAGGTCTGATGAATGCATCCAGAGATTGAACTGATTTTAGTATTAATGATGTGGGGTTTGTTTTTTAGGAAGACGGGTGCTTGAATTTAGCAGTTCTTGATGTGAAAATCTGATCTTTTTGTGCTTCTGTTGTATGTGTATTGATTGTGCTTTGTGATTTGAACTGAATTTACTATTAATCATGTGGTGTTTGTTTTTTTGGTGGAGGGTTGCTTACATTTAGCATTTCTTGATGTAAAAATCTTATCTTTTTTGTGTTTCTGCTATATGTATACTGATTGTATTTGGATTTTTGAACTAATTTTAGTATTACTAATGCGGGGTTTGATTTTTGGGAGGAGGGGGTGCTTGGATTTAGCAGTTCTTGCGTAAAAATATAATTTTTTTGTGCTCTTGCTATCTGTGTACTAACTGTAGTCGGTAATTTGAACTGATTTTTTAGTTTGCTTTTGCTTTGTTTTGCATCAATGCATGGATCATCTTAGTTTCTGATCTGATGCACTTAAAACTCTTAATTTCACAGTGTCAGCTGATACCTTTTCTGGGTCATGATGTCATTGGCAAGTGTTTTGATCACATAGTACTAAGATAAAAAAGCATTTAAGAAATGGTTATTTACACTTCTTGGTAGTGGACCCAAACTCCCAGTGATGCTTGCTCTGCACAACTCTCTTGCTTGCTTATTGTTGTGACCCTTTGTCTTTTTTATTCATGACATATGTTAACCTTAGACCTCATGGATAGTACTAAGCAGTAGGGTCATAGGCAGTAGCTTACTAGCTTTGAACTTCAAATTAGATATGTTTAATGTTAATGGTTAACCCTATAACCGAACCAATAATAATGAAAACCCAAAAGATTGATAACCGATTAACCGACATCTTAATGGTTCTTTAACAATTTAGCATATATACAAACCGATAATGAATAAGTAAAACCGATAATTTTCAAAACCGAACCGACTGATATGCAGCCCTAGACATACTTTGTGATTGGTACAACCTGAATTTTTTAAAAAAAAATTAGTTAAAAAACTCAAATTCAGTTGGACATCAGTATTTTTTTATTCTGCGTATGTATTTTTCTGTTCTACATATATATTTACAGATCTGCATATGTATTTACAAGTCTTTATATGTGTTTTTCAGCTCTTTTATGTTTGTATAAGTATTTTATGCATAACTATACATATATCTTACATAATACATAGTAAAATATATTTTTTACTAGAGCCAAATACATATATACATATAAATAATAATATATAGTAATTACAAATGTATATAAGATAATTAAATGTATTTTGGCATACCGTCATACGTGTACACTCTGATTCGTTCTGTTGGAGTATTTCTTGAAATACAAATGCAAAAATAAAATACAATTACATTTATTAAATATGTAAATGCAACTACAACACAACATATAATTACAAATGTAACTACAACATACAACATACAACATACAATTAAGATAATACATATCAAGATATATAGTATAGTTGTTTTATATTGTTTTAAGATATGCAGTTTTATTTTTGTTTAATATGACTATGGTGTGTATTTTGTAAATACATATGACTTTATATATATGTATGTTTTATATGATAATATATACTTTGGACCAGACATGTATTCTGAAAATACATATGCAGGGATATATGTATTTATTGTAATGTAATATGTATGATGTAATGGAAAACATATGCATATTATGTATTTTGTATTTTTTTGTGAGAAGTACATGTAATATAAATTAATATCATTTTTTTTGTCTGTAGTTGCCACACGATCAAATATTTATGGGAAGAGTACTTTTAAAATTTACACCATATATAGGATGTCATACAATCAATGATATTGAAAAACATATAAAGGCAATGTTATCAAAGGAGCAGTACAAGATTTTTTGTCATAAAAATATTTTTGATGTCTACATCATGAAGAGGAAATGTGTAGTTCAAGCATAATTAGGCAAACGTATTATGTCACTTTTTGTTATAGAAATTTTGTGTCCTATATGTTTATATATACATATGAGTCAAATATGTATTTCTATAAATACATATGCAGATATATATGTATATTTTGTAATGTAAATGCATACACAGATCTGTATGTATATGTATTTTGTATATTTTTTGAATATGTATATGTCATATAAATATGTGTCTTTTAAAAATAAAAGCAAGAGATAGAAGAGTAAAAAAAAATAAAAATCCAAAGAAAATGAAGTGAAAAAAGAAGAAAGAGAAATAAAAGTTAGAAATATAAGTGTAAAAGTAAAAGCAAAAAAAACAGAAATAAAAAATAAAAATCCAAAGAAAATGAAGTGAAAAAAGAAGAAAGAGAAATAAAAGTTAGAAATATAAGTGTAAAAGTAAAAACAAAAAAAACAGAAATAAAAAATAAAAATAGAAAAAAAGAAGAAAACGAAAATAGGAAAAGAAAAGAAAAAAAAAAGAAAATAAAATAATAAAAAAATAAAGAAAAAAATAAAAAAGGATAAAAAAATAAAAATAGAAGAGTGAAAATAAAGTAGAAAGAAAAAAGGAAAAGAAAAAGAAATCAAAATAAAAAAATAAAACAAAAAAAGAAACGAAAATAGGAAAAGAAAAAAAATATGAAAAAGGAAAAAAAAAAGAAAACAAAAAAAAAATAAGAAGAAGCGCGTAAAAGCAAAAAAAACAGAAATAAAAAATAAAAATAGAAAAAAAGAAGAAAACGAAAATAGGAAAAGAAAAGAAAAAAAAAGAAAAGAAAATAATAAAAAAATAAAAAAAAAAATGAAAAGGAAAAAAATAAGAAAACAAAAAAAAAATAAGAAGAAAAGAAGAGAAATAGAAGAGCCATATAAGGAAAAGAAATCTTTATAATGAAAAGTAACATGGATTAAAAGACGGTTAGTTTCCTTATTTAACTCTAACTGATGGGAGTTAAAATAGAAACTACTCTTCAATTTGTATATGTATTTATATAACAATATTTTACTTAAATATAAAATAAAACTTGCTATTTTTTGTAATTATAAAATAATTGTCATAAAAATTATAATTATAGCTGTTAAGTTGATATTTTTGAAAATTTTCCAAAAAAGAAAGGGAATGACTGCTCTGTCATCTACTTACCCAAAAATTGGCCCAACTTACAGTTTTTAGTTTCTTTATACTGTCCTACTCTTCTGGTTATATTTCGTGCTTTGAGTGTGCCGTTTATTGTTAGTGGCTTATTGTTATTGTTGTTTTTTGTTGTTATTATTGTTTTTGGTCTTCACTGTACTTTGGGTTGAGTAGTGGCTTGGGTGGTTCATGGTGGAATAGGGTCATGTCCTGGGGGGTGGGGGTGGGGGAGGGGAAAGGGGCTGGTGTTGGGTTAGGTTTGAGATACGGCGTGCGAGGTATAAAGGAAAGGGTTAAGCGAGTTGATAGATTGAGGGTAGGATCATGGAACATTGGGACCCTGCAAGGTAAGTCGATAGAACTAGTTAAGATTATAAAGAAGAGAATGATTAATATTGTGTGTGTCCTGGAGACCAAGTGGGTAGGTTCCAACGCTAGGGATGTAGATGGAGACAAGTTGTGGTATTCAGGTAGTGATAGGCGTAGAAATAGCGTAGGTATCTTGGTGGACGAAGAACTTAGGGAGCAGGTAGTAGAGGTTAAAAGGGTTAGTAATAGGGTTATGACTATTAAGTTGATCGTTGGGGGGTTTACTTTGAACATCTGTAGTGCGTATACGCCACAGGTGGGCCCAGACGAAGAAGAGAAGAAGAGTTTTTGGGAGGTTTTGGACGAGGTGGTTAGAGGAGTGCCTAGTTCGGAGAAGATTTTCATAGGTGGGGATTTCAACGGGCACATCGGGTCTTCGCCGTTAGGGTATGATGATGTGCATGGGGGCTTTAGGTTTGGGGTTAGGAATGATGAGGGAACGACTCTTTTGCATTTTGCGAGGGCCTTTGGGTTGGTGGTAGAGAATTCTAGTTTTTCGAAGAAGGAAGAGCACTTAGTTACCTTCCGCAGTAGGATAACCAAGACTTAGATTGACTTTTTGCATCTTAGGAAGGGGGATAGAACACTGTGTAAGGATTGTAAGGTAATCCCGAGTGAGAATCTTGCGACCCAGCATAGACTCATGGTGATGGACTTAGTTATCAAGAAGGACAAGTTGAGGCGGGGTGGGAAAGGTCGACCTAGGGTTAGGTGGGGCAGCCTGACCCCGGCTAGTGCTTTGGAGATAGGGGCTAGGTTGGAGCGGATGAAGGTGTGGAAGGGCAGTGGAGACATGGATAGTATGTGGGATAAGGAGGATGGTTGCATCAGGGAGTTTGGTAGAGAGGTGTTGGGTGTATCGAGGGGCGGGTCTGGCCGGTATCGGGGGGATTAGTGGTGGAATGAAGATGTTATGAAAAATGTCAAGGCAAACAAAGCGGCATAAGTTAATTTAGTTGAGAGGAAGGATGAAAAAGAGAAGCGGGTGAGCATAGAAGAGTACAAGTTAGCAAAAAAGGAGGCTAAGTTAGTAGTCACGGCTGCTAAGACTGTAGCTTTTGAGAGTTTATATAAGGGATTAGAGGAGAAGGACAGGAAGAAGAGGATGTTTAGGCTTGCCAAGGCTAGGGAGCGAAAGGGTCGTGATCTGGACCAGGTGAAGTGCATTAAGGGGGAGGATGGCAGAGTTTTGGTGGAAGACGACCTCATTAAAAAGCGATGGCAGTCCTATTTCCATAGGCTCCTAAATAAGGAGGGGGATAGAGGTATTGAGTTAGAGGAGTAGGATCATTCCGGGGAGGACTGCGACTTTGGCTATTGTCGGCGATTTAAGGTAGATGAGGTCAGTGAGGCTATTCGCAAGGTGCGAAGAGGCAGGGCAATGGGGCCAGACGAGATTCCGATAGATTTTTGGAAGTTCTCTGGTGGGTCAGGGTTGAGGTGGCTGACCAAGTTGTTTAACAACATTTTCAAGTCAGCTAAGATGCCTGAGGCGTGGAGATGGAGCATGATGATTCCTTTATATAAGAACAAGGGTGACATTCAAAGTTGCAACAACTACCAAGGTATTAAGTTGTTAAGTCACATGATGAAGATTTGGGAGAGGATGGTAGAGAGGAGGTTGAGAAAGATTGGGTCTATTTTGGAAAATTAATTTGGTTTTATGCCTGGTCGCTCCACGACTTAGGCAATTAACCCTATGCGGAGACTGGTAGAGCAGTATAGAGAGAGAAAGAGGGATTTTCACATGGTATTTATCGACTTAGAGAAGGCGTATGACAAGGTCCCTAGGGAGGTTCTTTGGAGATGCTTGGAGGCGAGGGGGTCCTGGTGGCGTACATCAGAGCGATTAAGGACATGTATGAGGGAGCGAAGACTCGAGTAAGGATAGTGGGAGGATATTCTGAGCATTTCCCGATCTTGATAGGATTACACCAGGGATCAACTCTTAGTCCATTTTTATTTGCTTTGGTGATGGATGTGTTGACGCGTCGAAGTGCCTTGGTGTTTGCTTTTCATGAATGATATAGTTTTGATTGATGAATCGGGACAAGGGGTTAATGATAAGCTGGAGGTTTGGAGACAAACCTTGGAGTCTAAGGGTTTCAAGTTGAGTGGGACCAAGACGGAGTGCTTGGAGTGCAAGTTTAGTGACTCGAGGCAAGAGGAGGTAGTAGAAGTGAAGTTGGATTCTCAGGCAGTTTGTAAGAGGGATAGTTTTAAGTATCTTGGGTCTACGATTCAGGGAAACGACGAGATTGACGAGAATGTCTCTCACCGTATAGGGGAAGGTTCGTCTCCCGTCTGTCCAAATTTTTATGTCACCGGACCTCAGACTTTTGCTTCTCCCTCACCTTGTCCAAGCTTGATCTTCGACCTTAAGCCAAGCCACTCGAGACGAGGCCATTTTAGATAGGCCTTAGGCAGCTAGGCCAGCTTGAGGATAAAATGGAGGCTCTCTTTGGGAATTTTATGCGATAAGAAGGTGCCCCTCAAGATGAAAGGCAAGTTTTATAGAGTTGCAGTCCGGCCTGCTATGCTGTATGGAACGGAGTGTTGGCCGGTTAAGAATTCTCATATCCAAAAGATGAGGTGGCGAAAATGAGGATATTGCGTTGAATGTGTGGAGTCACAAGGGCTGACAGGGTTAGGAATGAAATTATTCGAGAAAAGGCTGGGGTGGCGCTAGTGGAGGATAAAATGCGGGAAGTGAGGTTAAGATGGTTTGGTCATGTGGTGAGAAGAGGCACGAATGCACCGGTTTGTAGGTGTGAGAGGTTGGCCTTGGAAGGTTTCAAGCAGGGTAGGGGTAGGCCGAAGAAATACTGGAGAGAAGTGATTAAACGTGACATGGAACAGTTACAGCTGATCGAGGACATGACCCTGGATAGGAAGTTATGGAGGCAAAGCATTAGGATAGAGGGCTAAGGGTGTGGATGAGTCGTATTCAGTATTTAGGTGGACTTTATTGTCCTTTGTTTGGTAATGTACTATTCTTGTGGATGTCGTACCTATGTTATTTAATCGTGCCCTATACTTTTGATGCTTTTGTTTACTACCTTTTTATCTTGAGCCGAGGGTTTATCGAAAATAGCCTCTCTACCTCTCTAGAGGTAGTGGTATGGATTGCATACACTCTACCCTCCCCAAACCCCACCATGTGGGAATAAACTGGGTTTGTTATTGTTGTTGTTGTATCATTAAATTATGAAAAATGACCTCTCCGTCTTCTAACTAACTAAAATTAAGTTTTATTTTGTATAAATAACATAAATGCCAACCCTTTTGAAAGTAATTACACTCTCTCCCACTTTTTTAATTACTTTACTCTCTCTTCCTATTAATTAATATATATAACATAGCCGACATATACATAACATTCTGTGTATATGTTGGGATTTTTGTAATATGTTTAGGGAGTTGAGATTTTTTGTAATATTGGAAACATAAGTTGTGTAATTGTGTAATTTTTATTTTTATTTTTCGGTCTCCCACTTATTTATTCTAAACCAAAGTGCAAGTAGTGAGGGGAGGGGCCTATTACATATCAGACGAGAATTTTAGAAAAAATTATCCAAAATATCTATTGAGTTAAATTTTTTACATAAAAAATGGAGTAACCACTTAACATTCCTTACCTAAAATGTCCCTTAGGCCAATGTTGTTACCAAGTATGGCCATTTAGCCAAATTATTTGCAATAAAAATGGCTAGCCAACCAATTCCTTCAATTTTAATGTATTTTCAAATGAGACACATACCACCTAATTATGATAAAATCAGATTTAGATATCCATCAAAATATTATAAATATGGTTTAAATGAATAAAGT